>NW_017386071.1:0-65485 GCF_000237925.1 Schistosoma mansoni
CTAAGAAAACGCTAACTAGAAAAAAGTATTCGATTTATTTATCAACTAGAAGAATATTTTCTGATGTGTATTAGTAAGTTACTTTAAGAACAGACATTGAAGAGATCCATTTTTCATAACAAATTGATATAGTAAGCTATCTAATCTTAGATATACTTATATAAGTATGTATGACATTTATAGGGGATTGATGGGACTAGAGGCAATGTAAACAGTTCGTAATTATGAAAACGTTATGATCAAGTTAGATAGTCTATATGAACACGTTAGCTGGGAATGTGCTTATTTATTTATTGTTTATTTGAACACATAAATATTGGTACAAAGGCGCACTGAATACACATCCGTCACACAAGTCACTTGATTCGTGTGTGGGATGTGGAACTGCCCGGGTGCCCAGACCGAAGCACGTGGTTTTCTTACGAGGTCACATCCAGAGTCTTCAACCTCCCTAGTTTTTGAACTGTGTACTAAGTCATCTATCTTTTAGACAGGGGTACTGTTGAACTGTGCTTGACTGTATTTTTGCAAATGAAAATTTACGATTCCTTAACGTTTTTTAACACTTAAATTTTCCTCGGATTTTTTCCATTAGGTATTACCATAAAATCCGTAGAAACGCACAGATTTGTGAATGAATTTAGCCTATTTCTTTTAAAATACTACCTGGGTAATATGAACCATACAATAAATAACATATTATCTAGTTAAATATCTTCAGTTGGTCGAAAAATTGACCTTAATCTCATGTAAATCATATATGTTCTTCAAAATATCAAAACTTCATAATATTCTTCACTTGGATTTCTTGAACCTTGAAAGACACCGTCATACTTATCGCAGGCCAACAATCGTAGTGTTTCTTGATATCAGGGCTGCCTTCGATTCGTTGGACAGGACTGTTCTCTGGGATTGTCTATTGAAGAAGGGTGTGCCTGAGAAGTTCATTAACATCTTAAAGGCCCTGTACACGAACACCTCAGGCAGAGTGAGGGCATACAACCACCTTTCTCCCTTGTTCCATTCGAGCAGTGGGGTTAGGCAGGGTTGCCCGATCTCACCATTCCTCTTCAACTTTGCCATCGACGACATCTTGGAAACAGCTCTGATGGATGTAAGTAACGGCGGTGTGGATATGTTGCCTGGAGAACGACTTCTCGACCTTGAGTATGCGGATGATATTGTCTTACTGTGCGATAATGCCCAAGGCATGCAATCAGCACTTAATCAGTTGGCAATCAGTGTCCGCAGGTACGGCATGTGCTTTGCACCCTCCAAGTGCAAAGTACTTCTACAAGACTGGCAGGATTCTAATCCTGTACTCACCCTGGATGGTGAGCAGATCGAAGTAGTTGAGAAGTTCGTGTATCTAGGTAGCTATATAAGTGCTGGTGGTGGCGTGAGTGATGAGATTGATGCACGTATAAGGAAAGCCAGATCGGCTTATGCCAATCTGGGCCATCTTTGGCGCCTTCGTGATGTTAGTCTGGCTGTAAAAAGTCGGATTTACAACGCGTCGGTGAGAGCAGTTTTGCTCTATGCTTGTGAAACCTGGCCTCTCCGAGTTGAGGATGTTAGACGTCTCTCTGTGTTCGATCATCGTTGTCTCCGAAGGATTGCTGACATCCAGTGGCAACACCATGTTAGTAATGCAGAGGTTCGGCATCGTGTGTTCGGGCACAGAGACGATAATTCAATTGGTGTCACCATCTTGAAACACCGACTTCGGTGGCTTGGACATGTTTTACGAATGTCGTCCCAGAGACTTCCACGTCGTGCATTATTTGCCGACCCTGGGACTGGTTGGAAAAAGCGGAGAGGAGGTCAGTGTATGACATGGTGTCGTGGCATGAAAGAGAGCTGCAAAGGGCTAGCTTCTGTTGGTCCTTCACGACTCCTTGGTTGGGGTCCGAGAGATGGTGCAACACAGTGGCTAGAGACGTTATCAGATATGGCTCAGAATAGAAGCCAGTGGCGATCCTGCTGCAACCTTCTTTTACTTTCTACATAAAGTATGGTTCTTACTTTCCTATTTGAAAGAGTCTTCTGGTTGTACATTTTAGTCCGCCTTATCTTTTCATCCCTTCTCTTCCTACTTTCATTATTTTGTGTGGCGCATATGTACCTGGTGCCCTTTTGTACCAATATATATGTGTTTAAATAAATAAATAAATAATAACGAGAAGGCAGTCAGCTACAACGTAGGACCAGGCACATATATGCATCAGTCCAAGTTGCCATACCTCGTTAGCATAACAAGATGAACACTGGATTCATAGAAGTTAATTTAGTGGTGGTAATATATAAAAGAAAGGATGTACATAAGGATATAGTATAGGAAGGAAGACAGGTATGAAGCAATTTTAATCTCAAGGTTTAACGAGAAGGCGTTTGATAGCGTGGACAGGACAACACTATGGAGGCTTCTTCGACACTACGGCATACCTAAGATAGTCAATATCATACGGAATTCCTATGACGGATTAAACTGCCAAATCATGCATGGAGGACAGCTCATTTACTCGTTCGGAGTAAAGACCAGTGTCAGGCAAGGTTGCTTACTCTCACCCTTTCTCTTTCTCCCGGTGATAGACTGGATCATGAAGACGTCAACATCTGGAGGAAAGCACGGGATACAATGAACAGGTAGGATGCAGCTTGACGATTTAGACTTCGCAGATGATCTGGCTCTTATATAACACACGCAACAACAGATGCAAGAGAAAACGACCAGTGTAGCAGCAGTAGGTCTCAATATACACAAAGGGAAAAACAAGATTCTCTGATATAATACAGCATGCACCAATCGAATTACATTTGACGGAGAAGCTTTCGAGGATATGGAAACCTTTACATATCTGGGCAGCATCACTGATGAACACAGTGGATCTGATGCAGATGTGAAGACGTAGATCGGCAAAGCAAGAGCAGCATATTTACGACTAAAGAACATCTGGAACTCAGAACAATTGTCAACCAACACCAAGATCAGAATTTTCAATACAAATGTCAAGACAGTTATACTGTATGGGTCGGAAACTTGGAGGACTACGAAAGCAATCATCCATAACATACAAGTGTTTATTAATAGTTGTCTACGCAAAATACTTCGGATCCGTTGGCCAGACACTATCAGCAACAACCTACTGTGGGAGAGAACAAACCAGATTCCAGCGGAGGAAGAAATCAGGAAGAAGCGCTGGAAGTGGATAGGAAACACGTTGAGGAAGTCACCTAACTGCGTCACAAGGCAAGCCACCACTTGGAATCCTCAAAGCCAAAGGAGAAGGGGAAGACCAAAGGACACAGTACGCCGAGAAATTGAAACAGATGTGAGAATAATGAACAACAACTGGATAGAACTGGAAAGAAAGGTCGAGAACAGAGTGGGTTGGAGTATGCTGGTCGGCGGCCTATACTCCATTGGGAGTAACCTGCGTAAGTAAGTAGGACTAAATGAAACAACTTTAAACTCATAAGTTGAACTAACCAAAGAATCTTTCAGTAAGAAATCGTCCCAAACTACATCTTCGAAAAACTACCCAATGATTTTGAACTACATACGGGAATTTAGCAACAAAATACTATGATGAAATTATCCAGAGAAATAATAGTAAACTAGTTCAATTCAAATAACTAGTGAAATGTAGCACTACCCAACGGATACCATACAGAGTTAGAACACGTAATTGAATTGTTTCTAAATGAAAACTTTATAGAAAGTAGATTTGCATGATTGCATCAGGTTTTGAATAATAGTGATTGTAAATTAACAAAAACCTATTGCGTTCAATGTACAATGAAGTGATGAAAAATCACCGTGTAGTGGACCCTGTAGTGCTGACATGAAAGTATCATAACAAATAGCAATGGGATGAATTTATGGGTCAAAATATCACAAAGGGGACTTATTAGTCGTATTTCCATCGTGATCATCACACTTTTGTCATAAAAAGAAATTTCATAAGACAAAGTTGTCTGATAATTTGTAAAGCCTTTTTTACAGAAACCAGAAGACCAAGTTCTAAACTAAATATTTAAAACTATGCTTTACAATAGTTAGCTAGGTAGTTTCTGCAATATAGTTTGAATAAAAACTACCAACTCTAAAGTCATAAACATAAGGAAAATTGAACTGTATTCTTTTAATTCAAGATAAAATTTACGTATTAGATGCATGGTCCTCCTACTAATAGATTAATCAATACACTAGAATGAACAGGTATATCAAGCATCAGAAACTTAACAAGACTTACTATAATAAGGGATATTCCTTATCCTTCTAAGATCCGTGTGGTTCTGAGATAGTAATTGGGAAGTATCTGATGAAGAGGAAGAAGAAAAAGATGAAGACACAGTAGACGCTGGAGAACTAGAATGTGAATCATCCACCGGGTTATTTTCATCTCGTGGTTGGTCGAAATCTAGACACCATGACTGAGGACGCTGAGAAGGTTGACAATGACTGAAAATTTGTTCTTCATACAATTTTAAACTATCCGTCATTGCAAATCCTTTTGGTCGAGATATTGCACGTGTGCTAGGTATTTGTATCCGGAAATAATTTTGGTTATTAGTTCCAGAAAAACTAGAACGGATATTTTTCAGTTGATCTGAAGTATTAGATCCTGAAATTTTATTCCCAGTAGGTGGAATATTCCGACGTACAGGTGAGTCATTATTTCTTGGGTTTCGAGAGTTCAGCAGAGTCCTTAAATCATCATTCCGTCCTTGGGTATTGAAGTCAGTAGTGCTACTAACCATGGTAGGCTTTGCTAATCGAGCCTGTGGGGCACAATTAGTTTTTATATCTTCGATCCCCATAGACTGAGCATTGGGCATTGCTTCGACGTAATGATCACAAGAGGAATGGAAAAACCTCTGGGACGAATTAGGGGATAAGACGTTCGTTAAAACACTTCGATATCGAAGATTAGCACGTTCAGGATTTTGATCAATCAAGCTGAAACGTCTAGCCCCATTAGACAGTAAATTTTCATGTGAACTATAGGAATGTAATGGCTCTGGAGAATTTCTAACACTGATAACGTTGATGGGATTCCTAGGAGGTAAGTTGCTTAATACTCTTGCTGAATTTGTAGCGGAAATGCGCACTACAGCAATACTTTTTTTAACACAACTGATGTCTGAATAAGGTAGTGGTGGTCGGTCGTTTAAAGTAACATTTTTATTTCGTAAACTTGTTATTGTAGTCTGTCCACTAGTTGATTTAGGATAAAATGAATAAGAACTGTCATTATTCCCGTTCAATAATAAAGCAGCATTACCGTTAACGGAAATGGAAATTGAATGTGAATTTGAGACAGGACAACGTACAATAGGCTTTGTAGTTATAGACAAACATGGTAGGGCAGAAAAATTAAGGCTAGAATTGTCAGTCTGACTAGTAGAGAGAGAAACTGAACTGCTATCGACCGGTATGCCAAGGTCGTATAATCCTGGTTCTCCAATACGGCCTAATGGCGAGACTGAATTTAAATTAGATGAGTCATCTCTCAACAGCTTTCTGTCTGGTGTTTCATTGGAAGCTGAGTTAGTTGCGCCAATCACTATTGAAATACCATTAGCATGTGGGGTGAGAGCTGTATGGTGAATTGATTTTTCGTATTGGCTGTTTATTATCTGTAAATTATTTGTACGCGTCATATTTATGTCTGTTTCGAGTCCATTTGTAGGGGTGGTTTTTTTTTGATGATACATACTAATCCTGTTGTATGAATTTGTAATGGGACTTGGAGATTTTCTTTGTATCACTAGGCTGTGTCGACGTCGCACACAGCTTGTTTGTGATGCTGTATTGTCCTTGCAATTGGATTCAATCTTTCGTGGCGGAGACACAGACCCGTGTCGAAAATATGACAAATTAATCTTTCCTTGTGGTGACTGAGACCTTTGGATTCGAACTCGTGACCCACCACGTACACTGACATTTATATTCGTCTGCCTTAAACTAGGGCTGTTCATTTTAACTGTTCGACTGATAAATGTGCTTATGTGGTTTCTCGTTACATGGATACACCGTTTCATAAGGTCATGAGAGTGGCAATAATTAATGAGCTGCTTTTTGAAACATACTGATTAATAGTGTGTAAATGACTTAAATCCATGATGCAATAAGCCACCTACGTATTGCTTTCAGTTCACAGTTCTTTCAAGGTCGTTTAGATATCCACCCACTGTTGGTAACTACTATTTGGTTTAATATCTCGCCAATCGAGAATCGATTAGGCAAATCCGTTTTATTGATACAGTGACATGATAGGAACACTTGTCTGTCATTGTGCAGTTGAGATTTTATAGGTAAGAGAATAGCGGAACGTCAGTCTCCACATGAATGCGGAATTAAGTATTGAACGTATTGGTTGTATGGAATTTAGAAGGCACAAAACTAGATCTGTCCTACCATATCAGTCTTTTTTATACACTGACCTACTATCATTTTATTTAATTAAAACGGGAAGGGATGGGTGGATTTTAGTATTAAGTCACAATTGTTATTTTTCGTTCAGACCTAAATAAAAATCAGAAATTATATTTTTATAAAACAACCATTTTTATTCCGTAAGTTTCATCTTGAATTTCAGGAAATGGGAAATTTTTACTCAACCATTCTAAGCTTAGTCAAACTCCATGCATTTATCCACGAAATATCACTAGTTAAAAATTTCACTTTACCGTAGAAAATTTAAAACGCTTATTGGGTTATAGTAATCTCTTTTTCTCCTTATTTAATGTAAAAACAAATAATTTATACGCTTAACTCTACGTTTATTTCACGTTAGTAATGTGTTAACAATGTAACTGTCTTACTTTGATTCGTGACATCGAGTGGGTTATGAGACATTGTGTATTGTTCTGAAGGTAATTATGTTCGTATGATATTTTCCTAGTTCGAGATCTGATCTCAGTAAATTAAAATATCTTGAAGTAAATGGACTAGTTTCCTTGTGAGATAAGATAGGAATTATTGTAACAATAAATAATCTAAGATCTGTCTAACTCAAAAATTATCATCAATTAATCAATATCGTTAATTAATTTACTAAATTTGATGTTAAATTTTTAATCTTGGCGATTTACAACTTTATTCATTGTTTTGATACTTACTTTTCTGATTGTATTGAAGTTTGAACAATGTTAACTGTCGTCGACAATTATCGGATATTTAAACTCATTAAGTTCATTCATTATGGTTACTAAGTAAATGGTTCATATGTAATCTAGTTCATCCTATTTTTAGATTTGCATTCCATTCAATTGAGATTCAACTGTCACTCCCTAATCAACACAATCTTTATTTGAAAACGGTAACATACTTACAGACTGAATATACCTATACTAATAACTCGATTGATGAAGTACTAAAATTTCATTAGTTGAGATGGCTGGGACACGTGTTACGTATGCCCAACCACCGACTGCCCCGACGTGCGATGTTTTATGGTGTAGGAGTAAGTTGGAAGAAAGCTAGGGGCGGCCAGACCAAAACGTGGCACAAATCCATGAAGTCACTGACAATTGGACTGAGCCATGCTGGTGGGTGTGGACTACCTGGTTTGGATCCGCGAGATGGTAGCAATCGATGGTTAGAGACCTTAAATGACATGGCTCGAAATCGTTTGCAATGGCGCAGGTGCATCCTCTCTTTGTGTTCTACCAAATTCTAATCTTCTGAATTCCTCATGTCCCTATCCTTTTTCTCTTTCCAAATTTATTTCACTGAATCATACTCCATGAACAACATCTTCAAACCCTAATCTTTTCGATTACTGCTTATACTCTTACTACTTCTACCACTAGAGGATTTGAATCGACAACTTCATCTCTGTGCTAATATGGTATGGCAACTCGAACTGATGTACGTACGTACGAAGTTCTACGTTGTGACTGACTGATTGTAAAGCATTTAAATTAATGATAAATGTATGTTTTATAATTTATTATTGTTAGCATTATCGATCATGAGTGATAACTGCCACTATATTTGTGAAAAATTATCTAAATAAAATGATTAATATGAACATTTTGTATAGTTCAAGGTAATTTTTATTATGAACCAAAGTAATTTGAAGAACTAATGACTATAAAATGATTCTACACCCGTCTGGACACCTCTAAACTATTAATTCAGAATCTAGTAGTCTATATCTTCAATTTCAATCAGTTCCTTATGTTACATGATTCATATCCAATTTTTTTGGTGCCACAGCTACATCACTTTTGACATGATGAACTTCATGAATGACATACTCCTACTAGAGATTTGAAAAAAGGAAACTAAAAGAAAATCGATGAACCCTGCTCTCGTTAATACTTAACGGCTAGTAATTTTATTGTATTTTGACCTATACTGGTTTTTGAGTGCACGTCACTGTTGGATGTTGATAAAAGCGACTATGTATTGGTGTTTCCAGTTGGCGTATAATACTTGAGAATTAAACTGTTCTATTGCGTCTCAATAACGGCAGCTGACAAACAGAACTTCAACAACTAGCCGCTAACATAGAAAGAAGACGAAGTGTAAGGAAAGTTGGTATTCAATCAGAACAACTTAAAGTAGTACAACTCCCTACATATTTAGTAACGACAGCATGCGCCTCAAGAATGCAAAACATTAGATGGCTAAATGTTGTGGCAACCAAGTGGAAAACAGACAAAGGTGATGTGGAAAGTTGCATTAAAAAATAACGCACTTGGGGTTACCGTTTCTAATAAGACATGGGCATTATTGATAAAAAATTAAGTAATCCACTGATCGTCTTAGGAGTTAATTCGTGACCATAACTTTCCTCCAACTATTACGTCATTTATGAAAAAAAAATTTAATACTGATTAAGACTTTATAAGCAAAGATGGATAGTGGCTAGCAGTGGAATTCAGGACGCACGTTTCATCCTATTTGGGACTCGTCAGCTGGATGTACCTGTATCTCAGAGTTGATGCTCACTCCGGGACTCAAACCCAGTAAACAATATCGACGCAGTTCGCACAGGATGCGCATATGCGAACAAAAAACTGATCAAATACAGTCATAAATAACAGTGGGAAGATACAAGTATACAACACCAAGTGAGTATAACTTCACTCCATTGCATAAGCAGGTGGCTATCAGGACTCAGTACCTAAGCGGATAACGTGATGGCGTTTGAAGCGAACGGTACTGAGTTTGAGTCTCAGAGTGAACATCAGCTCTGAGATGCAGGTACATCCAACTGACGAGTCCCAACTACGCCGAAACGCGCGTCCTGCAATCCACTGCTCGCCACTATCCATCTTTGCTTACAATGCTTGTGAAATAAGGCTATATCGAGGCAATACGCACAGTATACACATATGCCAATAAGAGACTAATCAATTGCAGTCCTAAATAACAACGAGAAGATACAAGTAAACAACACCAAGTAAACATATATTGATTAAGACTATTTTGTTTTAAAGGCTTAACCCATTTGTCGTTTAGGTAGAAATTTACTTTAGTCTGGCTCCTAAAAGACCGAGTATCCTTTAGTATATTTTTTCCAAATCAATACGAAGAGTACTTCAACACATTTTTACTCAAAATCATTTTCAATTACTTCTTACAAGTAACTAATTCTAACGGTAGATAGTAATGGAACTTAACAGTAATAAGATTCATATTATTGAAGTGTTCAACAAACTTATTTGATTTTTTTCCACTCTCAAATTCTTTTCCACGTTCTACTTTAGAAAATATTTAACCGAAACTAACTCTTCAACTCAAAATTAACATTACTTATCAGAAGTAAAAACCGTTCGCTCTCTAAACCACAAAAAACATACAATCCATCATGACTGGTAGAGCTAATCTTTGTAGGGAGTGAGACAGTTACCCACCGAAAACAGTAGATGGTCGTGAAAAATCGTGGATTGGTTGAAGTTCGACATTTACACCGTTGGATGTCAGCTCAGTGGACTAGAGGTTAAGCGTTTGAGCGTGAGACAGAAGGTCCTGGGTTCGAGTCCCATGTGCGCTATCGTGAGTGCATACTGTTGAGGAGTCTCATGCTAGGATGAAACGGCCGTCCATTGCTTCTAGATTTTCAATGGTGGTCTTACATTGGTCAATTCATGATCTTAATCGGGAAGATATATAATAATCATTTAAAACCTGAATTTGATAATAACTAATCAACCAGTGACAAATATGCATACAGAATGCTAACCAAACACATATCAATAATGGTTTCCTTCAGAGTTATCTATCAACTGATTTTAAAAATCGAAAATACATTGATAACTTACCAATAATACACACTTAGAAATAAATGTTAGTCAAAAATAATCCTGGAAATCAGTTACACGAATTCATTGACATTATCAACTTAAAAATTGACCAGTTTTCATTAATGAATGGTCCCCTGGAGTGTAAATTAATATCTCTACGTATTAATATCTATATAGTATACCGAAAAGCTCACTACAGTTACATAAACTAATTAGTTGAAACATATATATCACACTTGACATTAAAATAACGACATTCATTGTAAACATTAGTAAGTGAAATCAAATTCAACCCTAAAATTTATGAACTGTGATTTTATCTTTTTTACGACTTCATCTTGTACGTATCAAAAGTTTTATGTAGGTTTATTTAACATGATAGATAGGAGACAGTTAAAGAAGAACTTTGATTACAATGACTCTGGAAATACCATAGGGATTATCGCCAAGTAGTCTGAAGCAATCAAGAAAATATGTACAAATATTATGTAATCAATTATTGAAGACTAATTATTCTTTGGTACACAAATTTTAGTGTAAAACCATTGCGTACACTGAAGTCAATTTGTTATCAAGTCTGTCAGTTAAATTTAGATAATGAATAATTTAACTAAAATTTATTGTTACTAATGAAAATCCATTTATTTAGTTACCCGGATAGAAGCGAATCGGATAACATACGTTTAAAATAAACTTTGGTATGTTACTCAGGTGAGTAGTTCAACGGTGTGGATTCTTATTCTTTTAAAAATAATTTATGCTAGATTACTACTTTACAACTTTTAATACTGTGATCCTATTATTTTCTGCTTTAGTGATCAGGTGTTTAGGTCTAAGCTACACGGAGAAACTGAGTTGACACAATATAAACTGATAACTTATGAGAATGAGTAATTTATAGATTATAATGAAAAATTTATTTTATTGTCAGTATGAGGTTGTTCAGACTGTTAAGTTTCATCGGTATCATGAACTGATCAATCTTAGATAACAAGTGAAAACCTGGCAGCACTGGATGGACGTTTCATTCTAGTATGGGACTTCTCAGCAGTACTCATCCATAACCCCGCACACGAGAATTGAACCCAGGACCTTTAGTCTTGCGCATGAATGCTTACCTTTAGACCCCTGAGTTGGCATACAGATCTTCAATGGTGACCTAAATTAGTCTGGTTCATGATTTCAATAAAATTCAACAATTTCCACAACCCCTTACTGACGACCATCATGTGCTCACTAGTGACTAGCTTTAATAGGAAATCTTTGGAGTACTAGTGAGAAACCGTAACCAGTGGAGCTAATCTGTGTTGGATGTGAGGAGGTTTCCCTCTGATGACAACAGAAAATGCTCACGCAATGTAGGAGATTGATTTATTTCTGCTTGTGAGGTCGTGGATGCGCACTGCTGAAAAGTCACATACTAGAATGAAACAGTCGTCCAGAGATTTTGAAATAGATCCGTTTATGATATCAATGAAATTTATTGCATGTTTAACTTGCCTCCACATGATTATGCTTTACAGTACAATGGATATCTTCGTTACTACGTTTGTATTCACTATGAATGAAGTATTCATTCTTATTTATGGATATCGTAACTTCTCTAAGTACTTGTTATTCTACGAAAAAATTCAAAGATAACGGATTGTTTGACTATTAGTCGTATGTCTATCTTACCAGGACTAAGATGAAGATAGTGAAGTAAACAAAATAGCAAGTTTGGATTTATTTTAGACAATGCAAAATGAGTCACAAAACATGAGAGTTTGGAATTATTACCCAACTGTAGGCGAACGTTAATACACACACGAACATTTACATATGATGCTCAAGTCGAAAAAGGGCAATTTTAAAATGTGTCATTTTATACAAAACATTGAGCTAAATGAATATGTTAATTGTGGTAGACATAAATTGCCCTATGAAGAATGAGTTCTGCTAACAATAAAAATGGGAGGGACCAATTCGGTTTGGAACAAAGAGCGATATATTGCGTAATTCCTAATTCCTTTAATTCGTTACAGTTATAACTCATGTTTTGTTATCTAATATTCTATGTCTTTGTGAGATCTATGGTTTTTAGGATAGAAATCATATTTATTTTTTTGATTTATGTACTATCAGTGTAAATTCGTCTCGTTTGTTGTACTAAAAAAAAGACAAGACAAATCAACTCTGTCCTATCATAACCCCTATCTAAAATATATAACCGGACCAATTAATGTAAACCATGTTGGTTATCACATTAGTTACATAAACAATTACTTGATTAATTTTATTATTATTTTGTGCCATTTAACTAACAATCTTTAAATCAGAGTGCACACTATTTTATACATGACCTCAGAAATAGGTATTTTATACCACGTAATTGACCACGTAATAGTAGCTAATATTACGTTGTGATTGGATTTAGTTAATTGATTTATTACGTTGCCACTGATTTAATTAACTTGACATTACAATGTGTTTGTCTGATACTTGGTTGTTGAAGTCACTAGGTGATATGAGTTTGGTTCTCAATAATCCAAATTCACCATCCTGATAAGATTGCGTGTAACGTAAGTGTAGGGATTCTAGTTAATGTATTCATTCATCAAAGGTGAGGGACCTGTTTTGGTAGAAAAAATAATATACTTTCCTATGTAAGGTGGTAAAGGTGGTCTGGAGGAAGCCCTGGATCTAGGTTTCGTGTTAGTTGACATTCGTCAGCAAACAGTACTGGTAATCTCTGGGTAACTAACACTCCCTATGTGGTTGGAACCCTCACATCTCAGCTTTACTGAATAATTAGGCAAATATTGCATTGATCACTACTCAGTGATTAATGAATCGTATGCTTCAACGTTTATTTTAAATCAATCAAATCATTTATTATTTGATAGATAGCAGGAGGGTGTAATTAATAAGCCGAAAAAAGTGTACACGAATCATGAGACTATATCCATCTGTCTCTGTAATCTAGATGGGGGCCCAGATACTGGGACCTTGACTAGATGCTTAATTCAGACTCTCCAACGGTGGATTATTCAGCCTATCAATTACTCAGAATCCAGTGATCTACATTTCCACTTTCAGTCAGTTCACTAAACAACACAATTATTATCCAATTTTATCTGCGGTACCTACCTAACTGCCTACATAGTTGAACTTTTTCAGTCAAAACTTCTGTAGTAAGACTGTGAACAGATGAAGGGAATCTATAAGATATGATGAATTCACATTATTCAGTTGTTATTCTTAATTTATTCACATTCATAAGTAGAACTGATTACATGAATAGGTTAGGTTGTGTCGATTTTAGTGAATATTTAACAGTAATCTTGACTTACACCAATAAATATTAAATAATCCCATTGAACTTGAAAATGTACCAGTCGAGTCAATAATAACGATGGATTCTATATTCAATAACCATCAAATAGATGTCAAGAATATTTGAGTGGTCCTAAATAACTTCTGCGATTACAAGAAATGATAAGTTTGGAAGCGTTTCGATATTAAATTCTACTGCATTCAACAGATAAGGTCTTACTGTTTAATGAAATTAAAGATTCTTGTCAAAATATAACATATAACCTGTTTATAATCATGCAACAGAACAAACACACATAAAAACTAAATCACTGAAATCATCTCAATTACTCAATCTTACCTAGCTACACATGAATACACTTAAGACAGGCTTCAAATATAATCACCTTTGACCTAAATAACATGATATTAGCATGCTTAAACTTGTTTATATTTCAATATTCCATCTTATTGAATTTCGTGCTTTCATTATTTAAACCTGAAAAAAGGTTGTTTTTTTTCTATTAAGAAGTGATTTACACTATGATGAGAAAAGTCAGCAATTCAAGACCTTGAAGATTAAGATACTATGGCTGCATCATGTTTCATAATCCACAATTTATTCAGTGTTCAACTTATCTGAAATTATCAAGTCTAATGCTATAGTAATATTTATAATTCACTGAATTTCTTAAAGTTGATCCAGAGAGTCAAAATTTTCGTAAAATAACCTTAGATTACAACAGTTTTCTTGAACTAAATAACCACTGAGACATCAGAGAACACTGGGAATTATTTGCCTTCTCAATTTCAAAAATTCTCTGCTTTTTACTGTCATTCTTTAATTTTTTGATAATTATACAAATTAAATAGTGAGCTACGATTTGGGCGACTCTACAAGAAACGAGATAAGATGGATAATACAACGAACACGCTAGATTGGATAATAGACTAGGTACTTGATCAATAAGTTAGATAATTAGGTCACTATGTCAGATCACGAGATAAAGACATACATAAAATCCTGCCAACGATTGTGAACTAGATAATTTGAACCAGAACAATCGTTTGTTAACACAGTGTGAAATCCACAGTAGAGCACAGTGAAATCAGTCCTTCACGTATAACTAATCTATATGTTACGGAATAAGGTTGTCTATTTTCGTTTACAGTTCAGTCATGTTTTATTTTACATCATAGACAGATAACGAATGGAAACCAGGCGAGCATTAAAATTCTGCATTGTTTGTATTTTGATGTCCTCAAAGAGTGTACCTACCACTTTGTAGGGAGTTGAACCTAAAACTTACATGGGTTACACGATACTTTTAAATCACTTTTAAACTTCTTTTTACTCGTAATATAGTACAAGGACAATAGAATTCCTTCGGTAATATCATTTTCATTTCAGACATGAGTATACTCTACCGGTCACAACTTTCCACTAAAACTGAGAAAACCATTTAGAAGTTATCCTTTTTATTTTCTTGGTAGTATTATTAATTATTCAATGTAGTGTTTGCATTTAACTTTAGTTCAGTGTAAAGTTAGTCATTAGTCTAGGCTGATATTATTTGAAATAATTCGAAATATGAATGAAATGGTTTTTCAACACTTGATGGTTTTCAACGATTCCATAGATGGACTTAGGATTGGCAAAGCAAGGGAAGCATTTCTACAATTGAAGAACATATGGAACTCAAAACAACTGTCAACTAATTTCAAAGTGAGAATCTTCAATACGAACGTCAAGACAGTCAATTCTACTGTACGGAGCTGAAACGTGGAGAACTACTACATCCATCGTCAAGAAGGTACAGATATTTATAAACAGTTGTTTACGCAAAATACTCAACATTCACTGGCCAGATACTATCAGCAACAGCGTTTTATGGGAGAGGACAAACCAGCTTCCAGCTGAAGAGGAAGTTGGAAGTGGATCGGACATACATTAAGGAAATTATCAAACTGCATCACTAGGCAAGCGCTATCTTGGAATCCGGAAGGGAAGCGGAAAAGATAAAGGCCAAAGAACACATTACGTCGGGAAATAGAAGCAGGATGAATGCCAACTGGGAAGAACTGGAGAGGATTGGTTGGGACAGGGTTGGATGGAGAATGCTGGTGGGCGGTCTATGATCCTCTACGCTAGGTAACAGATGTAAGTAAAATAGATGGACTTAAGTAAGTGATAAAAACGAATAATCAAGATTGAACAAATCTTTTAAAGAAAATACCTAAATGAATAAATATCATACCAATGTTTGTACTACCTATAAACTATATTCAAAACACTATCAGAATGAACTTTGTAATTAGATAGTTGTTGTCCTGAATTCCAATTCCATCTCTGCTTAAAAATACTTATGACTGACGATCATATTAGAAACAATCCGTTTAGGGTGTACATATGTCAAAAGTGATTTTGTCAATTGTAGACTTTAATACTAACAATTAGAAGATTCAAACCTTTACATTTGGATTATTATTTATTTTTCTCTCTTAATTTCTCTTCCGTATCATTCTTGGTTTATTTTCTTGAATCTGTAGATGGCATCGAGTCTCGATTGACTATGATCACCACTACTATAAGATTACGCGCCCATAAACGACTTGGTTCCTTAGCTAATTCGTAAACCAGAAGGCTGTAGCTGGTCCACATAAAGTATGTTTTTTGGAGATCTCGTGGTATCGAAAGAATACAGAGACGTGCCAACGAGTACAGGCAAAAATGCAGAGCGTAAGAACGTTCGAACGGACAAGATGGGCGACCGAACGAAAAGTGATTTTGATACAGTTAAACAAAATGAGTACAGTAAAACAATCACTGGTACAATTGGTTATAATAATAATTGTTTCTATTATACCAATCGAGTACTCGTCGAGAAAAGCAGGTTACTGCCAACCTACTTTTAAAAAATTCCGTCTTATTTTAGAAAATGTAATGAAATTTTTAGCAACTATCTGTTTTATATGTATATTTAACGAGTTAGGACAAAATGATGTATATTTTGTTTGAGCATTAACATTATTCATCAAAAGGTCAAGAGAACTGTTTGAGTAAATAGGTGAAAAACTTGCTTCCTCTTAGTATAAACTGAATTTGACCTTAAATTGTTCTCCCTTTTTTCTTGGATGACTTTCTTTGAATACCGTTGAAATTTATCAAGACTGATATTGATTCGAATTGTTAATTTTTGATTACGAAAGTTATTTGTGTTGACACATTTGTGTGCTCAATTAGAAATTAGTCATTCTCGTGATTGATTCAGAAGAAAACCTTTAAAAATTATCTGGTAGATTTTTTGCTTTACAGTACTGTACAACACAAGTTTACTTTTCAAATTATATATGAATTTTCATTATTGTCTTTGCAGCGTAGTGATATGTTTCGAAGAAGATACATTTTAAGTTCGGGTCATTTAACATCATATATTAATGTAAAGGGATTGTGGCTATTGTTGAGCTCCATAGTTGACATCACAACTGATTTTATTTAGACAGTCATTGAAAACTAGAAGGCACAGGATAGTTATCCCGTCCTAGTATGAGAATCTTCAGAAGTTCGTATCCACTATTTCACCTAGGATCGAACTCAGGATGGAAGATGAATTGTGCAATATTTCAAACTGATTAAGGTTAGAAATGTAAACCATTTGATACCAAACCAGCAATTCTAACGGTTAAGGGCTCTCTGAAGATCCTGGGTTTGATCCCTGGTGGGATCGTGAATATGCACTTTTAAGTAGGGCTATACTAAGACGAAAGAGCTGTTTAATGCTTCGAGGTTTTAAGTGGCTATTTAAATAAGATCGGTTATTGACAAAAATCATGTAACAACATGTATTCTAGCTAACATTTTGTGTAGGTAGTGTAACTTGGAAGAAAGTTACTTAAATATCAGTTAGTTCAACCACAATTTTATGATTGTGACAGACTTAAATCTTCGATGAGGAACATGTATCGTTAAACATTATCAATAAACCTTTTCTTTAATTAATCTCTAATTATTTAGATTATGAGGCTTCAACTTGTTCTCATATAATGTTAAATGAATTTTTGTTAGAATTTAAGAGTGAAGACATAATATTAGTTCAATTCGACCTATTCGTCTCAAACGAATTTTCATTTTCACCATGGTGATTTGTGGAGATTGTGGCATTTTAACAGTCGAATTCACGAGTCGATTAAAGCTAGACAACCATTGGAAACCTGATAGCACTGGACGGCCGTCTTAGTATGGGACTCTTCAGTAGTGCTCATCCACCATCCTACACACAGAACTCAAACCCAGGGCCTTTTCTTTCACGTGCGAACACTTGACCTCTAGGCCACTGAGCTGGCATCCAGCAGTGTTAACATCTAACTTCAATCGATCCATGACCTTGCCCAAGTTGGGAATTAACACCGTTAGAGGTGCCGCCTTAATGGCTTGAAGGTTAAGCGTTCGTGCGTGAGAATGAGGATTCAGGTCTTGAGTTCCGTGTGTGGGATTGTGGATACGCACTGCTGAGGAGTCCCATACTAGAATGAGACGGACGTCCAGTGCTTCCAGATTATTCATTTACAAATTCAACTTGTTTTTCAAATGAAATATTAATCATTTAGACATTCGTTTACTAGTGTCTAGTCTAAAAAAAATACAGGTTGCGTAGACAGACAGACAGTTATATGATTATGTAATTTTTGGATAGATTTTATTCTTCTTCCTTTCGAACAGTGTGGGGATTGATAGAAAACACACATCCATCCTCAATGGTATATCAAATCAAATTTCTCATGCCTGTTTCTTAGCGAATCAACTTGTGAATGTAAAATATAGATTACTTTTAAGTAATCTGTGAGTTCTATTCTAAACACTATTAAAATATTAGAGATTAGGATTTCAATGAACAGTAAATGATGTATTCTGTATCGGCTGTCACTATGTCAAACCACGTAAGTTATTCTAGCTTCAGGACAGGTCAATTTATTCATTCTACTCAAGCTACATTTTGACATCGTCACTTACTCGCTTACTAACCTTGACTGTTTTTGTGTGATCGTATGTCTGTTAATCGCTTACCCTATTCATCATGAGTCTGTAACTTATTTTTGTTTGTATATGTCAATAACAATCATAATACGATATAAATTGAGTCAGAAATCGGGCCACTTAAATTGCACTATACCAATCAATCCTTGAGAAGTAAATCCTTCGGGCTATTAACGATGCTAGATTTTAGGTTTAGCGAAAATTATGAAATATACAGTTGTGTTTTAGAGCATATTGTAATGTGTATATTAAACACAACTGTTTCCAAAAAGATGAGTTGCTACGTTGAGTCTGTCAAGTGAGAATGAAGAGTCATTAAGTTATTCAAAGTAGTTATATTACTTGGTGTTCCAGCTGTGAAGAATGATAGCTTATTAGTGTTTAGTATATCATTATCGGGGTTTACTTTCATCGTTTATTTTAAATCTCCCAGAACGATGAGCTTCAGTGAAATGATAAGAATTTGTTGTATAAGATAATGCAACCTATGAAGATAGGTATATTTTAAAACTTATTCATCCACGTTATGAGATTTGATCAGTTGTTGGATTAATTGTGGTAACCCAGATGGTTGTCGTCTACCCAAAGCTCAGGAAGTAAGAAGTTACTGGAATCTTCCTTTATCAGAAATTTATGTTTTCTGAATAATATCAGTCTTTGATTTGCCACATAATTATACTTTTTAGAGAAGATGGTTCTTTTGATCACTACTTCTATCAATATCTTAACTACTACTTGTGTATATCTTGTAGCCTAGGATGTATCTTACACATGATGAACATTACTTCTATCCGGAATAACAGAATCTGAACATTATCAGGACTATCACTGGGTATTCTTAACTGAGTGGTGGGATTCAAACTGCTTCAGATAATAAGTCGATATGACCAATAAGAGCAACAAATGCAACAGACAGACCAAAATTTCATGAATAAAGGTTTACAATGAATTCTGTGTGTAGCCATTATCAAACTCCAATGATTCATTTCCACATAAAGTTCGTGAATCTCAGTTCTGATTTGTCAATAAGAGATTAAAAGTTATCATGTTACTTCTGATTCATGAAAGGAGGTTGATACTAGACCGAATATTTATTGATAATGAAAACGTAACGCAAAGAGAAAAGACAGAATTATCTGCATAATCGATAGGTATTCAATCATCAACGGAAGTAAACAGTTTTGTAGTCAGAAGTGAACAATCAACAAAGTAAGCAGAAACAGAACAGGACAAGAATGAGCTGAAACTTGATATGATCACTCAAAATTCATACATTCAAAACTCAAATTGGTAAATAACTGGTTTGAAGAACTTCCATTCTGTATCCTCTTTTGAAAGAACATTATCGTCAGAGAGAGTGAATATGAGGATAGCATTAGGATTGACGTAGGCGCTCAAGGAACCGCAGAGCATGAGCCGATGTGACCTCAGAGCACATATTCGTGTTGCACGTTACATTCGTTACTTAAGGAGGACCAACTCTGAGTGACCTTAGATTCGTGTGGAAGAAAATGTACGATTAAGATGTTATTCAGCCAGGGGCAATTAGGAGGTTTTTCACTGGGTATCATGGGGAGGGAAATGAGGTATTAAATCATTCACAGAGGTGTTTACAGTACAGAAAATAAAACCTTTAAGGTACGAAGATAAAAGGGATACGGAATTGATGTGTACTTAGTTTTTAAAATGTCAAGTATTAAATACAAAAACAGATTTGTGGTAATGTGTATTTTTGGGAGCTCAAAGTGAGACTTTAACTACTTCAAAGACTAGAAGTTTATGATGAGGCTAATAGAAGCAAATGCAAGAAACATTATGATGTTAGGAAACAGAACATTATATTAAGATCATACATTTAAGAATACAAGATAATGTTTTGATTTGGTAGACATGAATTAAGCTTGATTGTCAGGTCTTAATCCCACTAGCCGGTGAATGACCTAAGAAACCCTTATTGTTCAAATCATTTTTTGCTAGAAATAACTTTTAATCACGTTTCTATTGTGTTTAATACTTTGTACATAATGTGTCATTTTGCTTGTCATTTGAAAGGATTGATTTTATGACTATTAGGCATTTGTATACATCTCAAATGAAGTCAAGATATCAATCAAAACACATGCACGTAAAAATTTACGAAATTCCTATGCAATAATTTGACCATAGGTAGTCAGACATGCAAGTTTGCAGACTTTTAAGTATCAAATGCCTGGTCATCAGAGTAGGACAGACAACTTGGTGATATAAGTTTAATAAAAGAGTGATTATATACGTGACGGAAATTGAAAATGACATTTGCAAATTTTGGTAACTGTTTAGTATAATTTAAAACATCTTATGAACTGATGAATTATAAGGATAGCTGATCTTGTTCAGCGTTTAGTAAAAGTGTGGTAGCCAGCATTTTCGAGAATTTCTCTATCCATTTAGTGTGTCAGAACTAGATATAAGAGTGTAATATTCACTGAGGATTTCATTTCAATAATTTAAAGCTATGTGCAATATATTTTATGAACACGACACTGTAGTGGAACCCACCTGGACAGATGAAAAGAAGTAAATAAGATTAAAGTTACAATTTGAAATAAAATCCTTTTATATTCAGGATTCATTCACTAAATGAATGGAAGAAAATGCTAGATATTGCATACATAGTGCATACCTCCTGCTTATTATCGTCTTTTACACTACAATTGATCAGTCTCTACTAGCATATCTGGATATTAAGCAGATTGATTCGATATTCAGAAGTTATAGCACAGTTGGATTCTGGTTATTGTTGGAAGCCAATATGCACGTTTTGTCCTATTTGGGACCTGCATCGCAGCATTGGTGTTCACATTGAAATTTTAACTCAATAGCCATCACTACAAATACCAATTCATTATCCACTAAACTAGTAGACTCAGACAGCCACTAATTTGTTAAACGACAGTGTGTTTGTTTATGGGGATTTGTACTTCCTCGTTGTAGATATTGATGAATTATACTGTGAAAATCCACTCTGGAATCCAGATACATCCAGTTGACGAGTCTCACATGAAGTGAAAAGAATTTCCTGACTTCTACTGATAACCACGATCAGACTTTATCAAAACTTGCACCATCTCCTGTTTAAATGATTATTTTATTCATTTACTTTTAGTTAACCAAGAATAGAACTGGTAAACTAAAGTATAATGACACTGATGAATGACTTAGCTGCCAGTTTAAATTATTCTTACCTTGGATACGTTTTTCTAATATTTGTAAACATAAATAAGTTATATTCTAAACGAAAATTACATATTCATTAGTAGATTAGATTTGTATGGGATTATTGTATCCCCACAGTGTGACTATTGTGTCCAGTAGTACCTTGTTGTAACAAGTGGTTGGTATATTTGAACAAAGTCAAAAAGAAATTTCACTAACGGATTGAACAATTTGAAAACTAGGCAAAAATATTTGAAATATACCCGATAATATATCGACCTAGATTTATTACTTTATTGCATGATCACGTGATTAGAAATAAATGTGAACAGAATAAAGAATGAAATTGTGTACATTTTAATCAATTTACAGACTGGGTGCTTGACCAAAAATTACGTATTCTGTAAACGATTTGTTACAGTTTTAAAACACTAATTGATCTTAGCAAAAACCAAAAATGGCAATCTACAAGTATTGTACGGCCGTTTCGTCCTAGTATGGGACTCCCTAACACTGAATGTCCAGGACCCTGGTTCAATGGTCGAGAGCTTAAGCGTTCGTGTTTAAGACTGAAAGTCCTGAGTTCGGTTCCTACGTGCGTGGTCGGGGACGTATACTGCTGAGTAGTCTCATACTAGGACGAAACGGCCGTCCAGTGCCCTTGGTTTTCACCTATGATCTAGCTAAGATCACTTCATGATCTAATACTGTGGAAATTTTAAAAGCGCCACAAATCTATTGTATTAACGATCTATTAGTCTTTAATGCTTACATGACTCGCCACATTTTAACTGAAGTTTTATGCGTAAGAATAACTAAACTTTTATTTAACTAATTAGTAATGACCAGTTTAAAATGAGTAATCATCATGAACTGATGTCATTTACGAAACCATTAAAAATCATAGAACATGGGTGATCTGTTGCACCTTGCTCTTAGATTAGTAAGCTGAACTTTATTGGTTATAATTTTTCAACTTCAGTGAGCTTATCAAACAGGTTCGCTTTACGACATGGACCTTCTTCATTGAGCTGCTGTGGTAGTGTTTTGTAAAAGTATGGTAAAATCAGTGATTTTTCCAAAAAAACATCATTTCATATTTATCTAACAATCAATGTTATAAACACCTACTTTCTCCGGCTGTTGCTTTTTTGGCGTTACTGCCTGTCCCAAGCCCACACAAAGGAGAAGGGTTGGGCATGGTGTCAGCAACCCATCCCGTAGAAAACAACTTAGCTAGAAAATTGTTAACCAGAAAAAAGATTCAAACTCTGACCTAGGAGTTGAAGGATCTTCGTTTAGAAGAATTATGATGCCTTATGGCGAAAGTCAATATTCTTTGGAAGTCACGAGAACGATGCCCCTTCTAACAACCAGAGCAACACTCTTTATAGGTACATGGAACGTCCGGACAATGTGGGAGACTGGGAGGACCAGTCAAATAGCAACGGAAATGAGGAGATACAACTTGACAGTACTCGGAACCAGCGAAACCCATTGTATCCAAGCTCGACAGAGAAGACTAGATATGAGAGATGCTGCTGTACTCCGGTCACGAAGAGAAAAATGCTCCACACACTCAGGGAGTTGCTGTGATACAATTATAGAATGGAAGTCTTAGGGATCCAAGGTCGTCAAAGCATCCTTCAAAACAAAGAGAGAGGAAATAACAATGAATGTTATCCAGTGTTTTGCACCCACCAATGATAACAACGACGACTATAAAGATCAGTTTTATAACAGGCTGCAATCAATCATAGCGAAATGCCCGGGAAAAGACCTAACCAACTTGATAGGAGACCTGAAAGTTAAGTCGTAATGGACAACACAGGATATGAAGATATCATGAAACCACATAGACTGCCTGGGAGAAACGAATGAGAGTGATGACAGGTTTGAAAATCTATGTGCATTCAACAAATTGTTTACAGGTGGTACAATATTTCCACACAAATGCATACACAAAATTACATGTGTCTCACCGGACCACACCACGGAGAACCAGATAGATCATATTTGTATCAGTAAAGAATTCCGAAGGTCAGTGGAAGACGTGAGAACCAGGATAGGACATGACATAGCTTCAGATTATTACCTGGTTGTGACCAAGATGAAACTGAAGCTAAAAAAGCATTGGACAACTGGACAGACAGCATTACGAAGGTTCAATACAGCCTTCTTCAGAGATGCTGACAAACTCAACTAATTCAAGATAACTCTCAACAACAGGTTCCTAAGCTTACAAGATCTACCGAAAGAAGAAACTACTATGGAGGACAACTGGAAAAGGATCAACAAAGAACTGACTTCAACGTTTCAGGAGGTTCTGGGTTGCAAGAAGCATCATCATAAGGAATGGATCTCTATGAAAACTCTAGACAAGATTGAAGAAAGGAGGAACAAGAAGACAAGAATTAACAACAACCGAATAAGAGCTCCATTGGAAAACGACAAATGCATACGATATATCACTTGAAATGATTTCATTTAGACTAATGTAACCCGATATTAATGAACAAGTACTTAATTAATTGTAATCAGAGTAATGCAACCAGACTGATTTTCTTTCTAATCGCCTATCATAAACATATTTTAGGAAGTAATCATATTAAGCAGAGATGGATAGTGGCTAGCAGTGGAATCCAGGACGTGCGTTTCGTCCTATTTGGGACTCATCAGCTGGATGTACCTGCATCTCAGAGTTGATGTTCACTCTGGGACTCGAACCCAGTACCTTTCGCTTCAAACGCTATTAAAGCTATATCGAGGCAATACGCACAGCATGCACATATGCCAATTAGAGACTGACCAGTTGCAGTCCTAACAAATCGATGGGAAGATTCAAACAAACAATACTTAATGAATTTAATAATAATATTAGTTATATCTGTTCGTTTTATGATATTGTAAAATTTCGTTCAAACAATAAGTTATTGACAAACTGTATAAAACATTAAATAAATCTGATTGGTAATCACTGTAAATCACTTAGAGATTAGTGTATCCAGACATTATTTTGATTTATTTTGGGTGTTAAGTTAAACCTTACCTATTGTTTTCTTGTTTTTACTTGCGTCGTGTGATTTACAGTTTCCGGTAGGCAATACCAGTTATCTGTGTATTCTGCAGGGTAAAGTAAACCTTCATCTGTACCAGTTTCTATATTCTTATTTACGTTATGAAAGTTACGGTAGTTCCAATTTCCAAGTAATTTAGTTACCGTTGAGGCTACAATATAAGCGAGTTTAGACCATTTCATCTAAAGTCTATAAATATAAATTATGGTCAACTAGAGTATCTTAATCCGGAGGTCTACATCTTAAGATACTGCTTTTACTGATACTTGATCACTTCATATTATGATGTCTCTGTCAAAATAACTTTAACCAACTATTATGCTGACCAATATAACACGTTGTGAATGGTGGTTGGTCAGCATGAGTCCTACAGGACTAAGTGAATTAATGCAGAGTTTCATAGACTCATCAATAGATTTAACAATCCTACTCTGTTTAATTAAAACATTAGTTACTCACAGGTTCTGTTAAAGATGGCCAATGCTCCGAAGACATCGTAGATTAATTAGTATTTATCTATGCATTTTCAAAGGATACATACTACAGTCATAGAAAATACAAGGTGATCTACTGAACAGTATTATTATGTATAAAAGACGTGCTTGCTTGTTTGATTCCTTTATGAGTGAACTTAAATTACCTTTATTTGGATATTTATCCCAAACTGCAAACGCAGGGGAAGATAAACAAAATTGATCTGTTGACCATCTGTCCTATTAACTAATTCAAACTCTTGAAGTGTCCCATAACAAGTAAACCATAATCTTAAATACGCTGTCACTGACTAGCCAGCTTACACTACACTTTTATATCTCTTTTATATTCATTAATATTGATTAGAATAGTCGATTCATGTTAAATATTTTAACCATTTGTTTTTGGAAAGAAAAACATACTGTCCTGATATAGATGTCTTTATTATGAAAATAGACAATCATTTATACAGTATCAGTGAGTCATTGTACAGTGTTTTCCAAGTAAATGATACAACAAAAACTCTTCATGACTTGATGTATTTTAATGATCTTGTTAGTGTTTATATATATTGCTATTAAGATTGCTTACTCATGGAGGAACATAGGCCGCTCACCAGCATTCTAAGTCCAAATCTGTCCTGGCCAATTCTTTCAAGTTCTTTCCAATTAACATTCATCCTTTTCATGTCTGATTTCAATTCCTAACAAAATGTGTTCTTTGGCCTTCCTATTTTCCGTTTCCCTTCAGGATTCCAAGTTAGCGCATGCCTCATGATGCAATTTGATGATTTCCTCAATGTGTATCCTATCCACTTCCAACATCTTTTCCTAATTTCCTCTTCAGTTGGAAGTTGGTTTGTTTAGTCTCACAGTAGGCTGTTACTAATGGTATTCAGTCAAAGGGTATTAATTATCTTGCGTAGACAATTGTTTATGAATACTTGTAAACAATTAGTAATGTTTTAAATACTGTTACTGAATAATCCCCAAAAGAGTATTTCACAGCATAAACAAAGAAATATATGAATTATTCTGTAATATCTTTGTTTCTTTGTGCACTTATGTATGTGTATGACTCTGTCACAATTAAAATGGGATAAATAAGATTTAACAAAAAATATGTTGAAGAAAGAATAATGAACACAAAATACTATGTTCAATTAAACACAAGCGTTTCGTTACATAAGAATGATAATGGTGACGATGATGATTCACTATTAAACAAATGCTTGAGTTATATCAGTATTTGAACTAGTCATTCATCGAATGAGCCATTGCTTCTAACAATTAAATAAATATAACCTTTATGAAATGTTGTCTCTATTAGTGAAAAAAATATGTAGACAAAATAAAAGAAAACTTTCGACATTTCAACTATTGACAGTCCCCTGTTTTAATTATGTAATAGGCGAAAGTAAATGGCGAGGTGCTTAACCGATGCTAGCTGTTAAAACTTGATCAACTTATCAGTAATCAACCATAGTTGATCATAAATGTGTAGTATCGGTTGATATGTTAAGCCCATATGCCTTATTCTTACTTCTGGACGAGTCAATTTACCTATTCATCTTGAGTAATGTTTTCAACTTGTTAATTATTCACTTATTAACCCTGACCATTTTTATATGAGCGTAGGTGTGTGTGTGTACACTTCTTATCCTATTTACCACATATCTGTCATTTATTCTTGTCTGACTATAAATATTGATTAACGCTTGATTAAAACGAGTTGGCTTACCTGCCATCTCTAGTGTATGTCATTTTTGTTTCGCTCGCTGATATTTACTCATGTGCTCATAACGTTCTGGCCTGCGTCATTTGACAATAAACTGTAGTTGCCTCTTCTCTTTGCCTTCTGATTTTATGCACCGTTAAGATTGGTATTATAACGGTTATCGAGGTGAACGATTAACGAAGCACGGCACTACAAATGTACATATGAATAAAATATTTAGACTTTAGTCTTTCATTTTTTCAGAATAAATTCAATTCTCAATTGTTGTTTTTTAACATCCTTGAAAATAATGATTAAAAATTTACAACGAATTTTTTTTAACATGTCCATTATCTAGTTAATTTGTGAAAATACATAAAATATAGAGAATAAATAATAATAATAACAATAATTGAATTCATGAGTTGATGTAAGTGAGACCATCAGTGAAAATCTGGAAGCAACTGGACGGCTTACATTGACTCATGAATTCAACTGTTAAAATGACTACAACCTCCACAAACCCCAATCTGATAAATAATAATAGATCCTGGGTTCGAATTTTGCGAGGCGGGATCGTGGATGTGCACTGTTGAGGAGTCCCACAAGAGGACGAAACGACCGTCCAGTGCTCTATGGTGGTCTAACTTCAATTGATTCATTATCTCAATTACTAAAATTACTATAATATCCACAAAACCTCTTCTGATATTAAATGATAATAGTCATAAAAAATTTGAATCAAAGCATATAAATTTAGGATTGTTTATGTAGTAAAACTGTTGATTTTAAAATGACTATCTGGGAATGTTAACATAAATAAGCTTAAACAGAGCAAGGATAAGGTTTGTAGAATAAAATGAATTCACAGTTTCTCTTCATCTGCACACAACCCAAAATCACAATTATTGATATAAATATAATTATTAACAAATGTTTAGCATAATTCAACTTGTTAAGTTTAGATAAATGTTCGAAGCGTCATCAAAAATCATAATAATGATATGCTTGATACAATTAAGAGTTTACATTACTCGGTAAACAGAACAAGGGTCAAAGACACAGTGAAAGACAAGCTATTCTAATCTGTTGTTCCCGGCCCTGCTAACTTGATCAAGAAATCTTGATAAGGTGTGGAGAATGTATTCTATAAGTACCCAGGAAATACGAGGTCACTAAGCACACAAATCAAGATTATTTATACAATGATAGAAACGCCCTTGGGAGAGCCACAAAATAGAGTACTAAAAAATCCATCAACCAACAACAGTCAAGGAATTCCGAGTGGGAAATGTAAGCTGTAGGTCAACTAGGCGTTTCTTGGCGTGAAAACATAAATTCAAATTTTCAGAATAAAATTACAAAATTATGACCTTTTCCAAGTGAGTTCTGGGGATCTAACGTCCCCCAAAAATTAATCAGAAGAATAGAGATTCAAAGTCAAAGTCAGTGTGTATTTATATGCTGTGTAGTAATAATTAAGAGGTTATGTAAATATAATGAAATTAATAAGTGATTGGGTAGTCGCTGAACCTGATAAAATAAACAACTATATGAACATCAATCAGATTATGTAAGAGGTGAATATGAGAAGACGAAAGTATGACAAAATAACCAAAGGTTAGGAATAGGATTGAACAAAATTAACAAAGATTGTTAAACAGATATCCGATCACCATGGCAAGGAAAGGTTAATCAAACTTTCCTCTTGTATGCATAAGTCAGATCGGAAACGTTTGATAGTGATCACCTCTGCAAAACGGAGTAAGATTGGTGTTTTTGTATGTTGATTATTTAGAATGCATCACCTACATTCATTTCATGTCCATTATCAAGATGTCTAGCGAATGCACTTGTAAAGACTTTACTCCCTCTCAGCCGTAGGTTCCCAGGGATGTGTTCAGAAAACCTTGTAGAGGCACTTCCTTCTTTCACAAACTAATGTTAAACATTTGTTAATAATTATATATATATATATCAGTAATTGTAATTTTAGGTTGTATGCAGCTGATGAGAAACCGTGAAATAGACTGATGAATCTATTTTATTCTGCAAACATTGTTGTTTTCGCTCTGTTTAAATTTATCAAAGGATCTGGTTGTATGTAGATAAATTATGTGTTAAACATGAAATTCAGAGGGGGTTTTGTGGAGAATTTAGTATTTTTCACAATTGAAATCATGAGTCAATTGAAGCTAGACCACCATCGAAAACCTGGAAGCAGTGGACGGCCGTTTCGTCCTATTATGGGACTCCTCAGCAGTGCGCATAATAGGACGAAACGACCGTCCAATGCTTCCAGGTTTTCGATGGTGGTCTAGGTTCATTTGACTCATGATTTCAACCGTGAAAAACATGAAATTGTAAGATTACCAATCACAATAAATGTAGATGAAGAAAAGAATTGTGTAATTAGTATAGGGGTGTTATGGAAATTGTTAAATTGTCATTCTGAGTTGACATTAATTAGCCAAACATTTAAAATTAGGGAGCACTGAACAACTGTTTCATTTTAGTCTAGAATTCCTCTGGAGTGTATAGCCAAGACTCCATCAGGTACCAAACCTAGGATCTTCACCTCTCACTGTGAGCATCTAGCATTTAAACCACTGAGTTGGCAATAAGATGGTTACATTTAAGTCGAATGTTAGTTAGACGCAATCAACTGATGGTCAATTGTGTGCTAGTCCATACAATTTGACTGACTGCATGAGTATCTACACTTGCTCGGAAAATCGCCCACACAATTTTACATACATATGTATCAAAACAGAGTATGGAAATGAAACAACTCCCAACATCGATCACTGAATCCCGTTGAAATTATGACCAGACAATTCCAAAAATAATATTGTCTAGACAGAAATACACAAATTGCCACATCGTTACATAAGTTCTTATCATAAATAATGATTTTTCTTGTTTGTTTTCCATTAAAAATAATGTAGTGTCTGAATAAACAGGTTTTTATTATAAGGATTGTGTCGATTAGTTGTTCAATGATGACTGTTTTTGTCTTTATTTACACTTTACTGATGATGAAAATCAGTAATGATTAAAAGAAAATGTTTTTTGAGCCATTAGGATATAAATTTTATATTATATAAATTGAAAGTTTTGGAATGTAATTATTTCAAGACGGTTTTAACATTAATCGACGTTTCAGTGAAGAATTAATCAAAATCTAGAAAATGCTATGTTGGAAATTCAAACTTATTACATAATCTTTTTTATATATAGTTGAAATCACCAACGAGTCAATATTGAAGCTAGACCACCAATGGAAAACCCTGGAAGCACTGGGATGGGCCGTTTTCGTCCCTATTTGTGGGGACTAAAATTGCTAAAAATCTCCTTATTACATAATCTTTAACAGTGGCACACTTAAAACTATGCATGAGGTTGAAACTCATAATGTTATAGTTTTTGGGAGAGAAATAAAATCTTTAAGATAATAATCCGTTAGTCAGTATTTTTATTATTTACTGGGTTTTATAAAATGCCATTACACAATGTTACTTTCCATTTTCTAATAAAACTGTTTGCTGACGTGAAATGAAGAAAAAATATCGAATCTCAAATTATGAAGTTCATTTGGGTTATTACTTTTCCGATGACATTTATAACATCAACTTGTATTGTGTCATAACATGTTGAATATCACAGAAGTAAGATCGAACAAATTTCTAAGGTTGTTTTATTCAAAAAAATAATATTCATTGATGAAGTCACTGACTGACGGCTTGAATTATGCTGACAAGTGTGAACGTTCTGGTTAACATGTGTAAAATATCCTTAATACATTGTTCAACAATTTGTATATAATAATCGTTCAAAATAAGTTGCTTTGGTGTGAGTGAATTTATACTTTATATCTACTTAACATTGAATATACTATTATTTCTCACTTTATTTAGCTGATTTGCTTACTATTTGAATCCATTTCATGAAATTGGCTTATTTTGTTCTGTTGAATATTCTGTTAACTGTATGAGCCAATCCTACTGAAAATCTTATTTACACAAGAAAAAGAGTATCGTTGCTAAATATCATGGTAATTTTTTATGCCCTGACAGTAACTCATGTATGAAATCAGTTAAATCTTTCTTGTAAATTATGAATTGATGATTTTCATATTTTCTAATGTTCTATAGTTTATTCCGAAATAAGAATGATGTTTTTCCTTGTATCATGGAAACATTACTTACTTACGTCTATTACCCCTAGTGGAGGAACATAGGCCACTCACCAGCATTCTAAATCCAAATCTGTCCTGGACAATCCTTTCCAGTTCTTTCCAGTTAACATTCATTCTTTTCATATCTGCTTCTATTTCCCGGCGTAATGTGTTCTTTGGCCTTCCTATTTTATGTTTCACATCAGGATTCAGCTTGGTGATTTCCTCAACATGTATCCTATCCACCTCCATCGTCTTTTCCTAATTTCTACTTCAGTTGAAAGTTGGTTTGTTCTTTCTCACAATGGGCTGTTGCCGATGGTGTCCAGTCAACGGGTATTGAGTATCTTGTGTAGACAATTGTTTATAAATATTTGTACCTTTTCGATGATGGTTGTAGTAGTTCTCCACGTTTTAGTTCCGTACAGTAGGACTGTTTTGACGTTCGTACTGAGGATGCTGACTTTGGTGTTGGCTGACAGTATCAATCTGCTTATGATAATAGTGCTACAAAATAGAGAGCGGTCTGCTAGATAACATTTCAAAGTACTTTATTTGAGTAAGTAAGGAAGTTTTTATGTGAAACCACTTGTTTTTACAGATCACTGTAAATTTACGCACTATTTTTATGCTTCAAAATATTCTAAACGATTAGTATTGTATAACTTTCCTGTTGATTAAGCTTGTATTGATTCGGATGTATGATTTACTTCACCATATAGACTGATATTATTTCGGTTCGAATATCATTCTAAATTATGAGCATTCATGCGCAATGATATACACTTTATTTTTGATTATTGATTTATAAATTTTTTAAAATAACGTTTTAAGTGAAAAGCATTCATCTTAATATAAGATAAGAGAGAGGGAGAGATAATGATCGGTTTTCAGAGATCTCATTCTTGGAATTACACAATCTTTCGGGACACCTCCGAGAAAGTACGACACAGCCTCCAGAGGCTCTAAAGAAGACTAAGAGATCCCATTCGATCACAGCTTGATAGAATTTTCTGGAATATCGATGAGGTATGCCGTATTTGGAAAATTGTTCAAAAATTTACTGATAATTAGATGAAGATGAACAAATGTACTATTCCTAATAAGAAAAAAAGGTGAAAACGGAATTGTTACAGAGCTTAAAAAATGCTATAGAATATTACTTAAGGCATCAAAATGATTATTAATTATGAAGATAAGTCGCTTATCAAAAGAGTCAAAAATGGCAGTTTACAAAAACGGATGTTCAACGAAAATGTTGAACAAATTACTTTTGTTAAATAAACGGAGGTAAGAAACAGGAAATACCCACCGTAGTTAATGGTATCCTAAGTGATCACGTTTTCATTAACCGATGTCATACTGTCTAGTTATTAGTGTAATCATTTCTTTCCTAATATATCTCATACTGATTACCTATATTTTTTTCTAACCTTTCAAAAATAATTGTTAGAAAAGCTGTCAGACTAAAATTCGATTGAAAATATTACATGTATAATATAAAATAAATATTTATTGGAAAAGCTCTTAAATGACATTTATATGAAATCTATCTAATTATGGTCAGGACCTGACACTTTACATTTCTGGTATGACAATAGCCTAGATTAATCAATAAAATCCGAGTGTTTTGTTTAAAGCGTAATTTTAAGATTGGATAATATTAACGCTGTTACGTAATTGGAGATAGTCTACTGGGAGCCTTGAAGTTTCGTGCTATCCAGGACTTTTAAAAAAATGGAACAAACTGATGATTTCCAGGTGGTTCAAGTTGAGGGTAGTCTTCCTATAGTGCACCCTGTTTACACTGCACTTAAAATACTAGCTGCCTTGGTGCAGTCTAGTTAATTTTAATAAAAGGGGGATATATATATGTATCGCGCGTCTATAAAAATTTTAGTTTCAGGAAATATACATATCATATTGGCCTATAAATAGGTCTCAAAGTTACGATTCATAAATCTCCACGGGATATAACAATATCACATTCAGCGAAGTTACGAATTTGGCTATACAGACTGGTACTGTTATACTGAGGAATTGTAACGCCTATAACAGTTAATTAATGAGCTAATGACTAGTGTTTTGTGGTTTAGTCCTTAGCGTTAACTGAATACCGTCGATCAAGTCATGACGAAGCTGCTAATTTATGCGACTACTTGGTATGAAAAATGCATACTGCTATAAAAATTTATTTCATAAATTCATTATAAAACCCAACTACGTCCATATTTCGATGTCACATGAAGTTCTACTCTCTAATAACTTATCAATAAATTCATTTGTACAGTTCAGTCACTTAAGGTTAAGATGAAGTTATAATGTCTACTTTAGAATTACAGGAACCTTCAGCTTCGTTTTGATGAAATGTAGAATTGGCAATTTAGTTTTGCTAAGCATTTATGTATGAAATCTTCAGGTCAAGCTATTGGGAATGATTGAAAACTTGTTAAATTATTGATCAGTGACTAATATGAAAGAGGTGTCATTGATCCAAGTGAGAAACAGAGGTAGTTTCTTGAGCCCTATTACTATGATACCATGGCATAGATCATAAGCTGGCTTGTTCAGGATATTAATAATCAGGGAAATTAAAAGCAGACATGTTATCTTTAACGTTTGAGAATGTATTGTTTATAATCTACAAAAGATTGTAGTTGATCATAGATGAAATAACTCAATACTAGTGTTTTTGATTGTGACGCAAAATTCTAATCCGATGAAGAACACCAATCTCCCCAATATTTCAAATCCATCATGCTGATATATGATGAAAACCATGAAACTCAGGTTAAGTAGGACTTTTGTAGATCAAACTTCACTATCCGATATCTGAGAGTGATTGCTGGTCGAACCGAGCAGTGGTCTTATCGAATAATAGAATTAATGAATAATGTTGTTATTTCTCATAGAAAACTATACATAAGAATCAAAGCTTGTGTATTCAGCTATGAAAATACTACGATTAATCTTTTCATGTTAACTTTCAAAATCGATAAAAAATTTTGTCATTGAGTGTAATAAACATATACATCAGATTATTCGATAAATTTCAGTCTGAGCCATGTTAGCGGATGAAGACTAAGTAGTTGAGGTACATATGGTAATCATGATTAGCAGTTGGGAACGATGGTTGAAAATGATCAGAACCGTTCATAGAGTTACATATGAACTCATTCCTTATTTGTCTCTAGATCTTAAGTTCCAGTTTTCTCAAATCACATTCTCAGTGTTTAGTCTTTTCATTATTGCTACTTTAATTACTGTTTAGTTTTGATCTCTTGCTGAAATGGTGTAGAAACTTCAGCCAACAAGTATTTGTTCCAGGCTTTACTTTGATCGTGACTAACTGAGTGATAGAAATCTATACTTGCTTACTTGCTGAGTAAATTTGACCATTCAATCAAACATCTATAAAAGTTAAAATAAAGATAGCTAACAAATCCTACATGGAATTATTAATGTATCTCTCATAAATAAAATTTATTTATCAGATAAATAACTATATAGACGGACGAAATTTTCAGTGAAGAGTTTTTTCATTACAGGACTAATCTATCAACTTATTACAGTTTTTTTCCCTATTAGTATTATGAATATGGAGTTGGAAGAATGTTTTTCATGCGTAAAAAACGTTTTATCTCCCAAAAATATGCAAATCATTGAATTAATCTAATAAAGCAAATCAGCGTTCATCCATCTTCAGGTATATATATACACTGCCTACAATATGAATTAATATGCATCGGACAATAATCGATAGTATACCATTTCTTGATTAATTGGTTGATTAGGACTAATTGGTTAAATTTGTTGACCAATTTGTTATTAATGGACACTGAGAGTTGATTTTAGGGTAATGAGTTTAGTTACCTTCCTCCAAAGTGATATTCTTCTAAACTGAAACGTTATACAAAGTATACATTTTTGTAGAATAAATAATTTGAGGTTAGCAGTAGAATTATTGATGGGGGTTTCATTTAACTTAGGACTCGTTAGCTGATGATATCATTGCTGATCATAATTCATCTATTCGATAAGATTTTGCACTTTGTAATGCAAGTTTTTATTTATATGAATAACGTTCTGGACAGAAAACTTGTTATATCAAGGAAATCTTAACATGGTACACTTGTCCCAGAGAAGACTGATCAAGATTCAGTCAAAAATATCAACATTGGGATAATTGAAATCCTCTCTAATAACAATATATAAAGTATGAAGTGTTATTTACTGTGTCTTTTCTACATTTTTTATGTTCATTGAGAATTTAGAGTTAAAATGCTAGTTCTGAACTTTCTTGATTTCCAGCAACATTATATGGATTAGTTTTAACTCTCGGATAAGGTACTACTTTGTGTACAAGACATGAGGGTGAACTTTTTGAGTATCAGGGTTTAATGATGTTACCTGTTTACTAAAACTCAAGTCGACAGAGCAAAGATCAAACTAACAGTTGAAAATTTACTGTCATGCATTCGAGTTACTGTTCTAGACATCAAGTTTACTACGAAACCATAAATTTTGACAAATTTAGATTAACGTCCTTGAATGAAGATGTTAAAATCATTATGATGCATTATAGTTCTTTAAAAATTCTACAAAAAATAAGTTAGTTAACAATTTATTGATCACTCAGTAATGACCAATACTATGTTTTCCTAGTCTTTTAGTATTGATCGATTTCTATCTATCATTTTGCAATGTGGCAACTAGCTAGTGTGAATCTTTGCTGAATGCACTATGTTGAGATGTTAGATGGTTGGAGGTTGTTGAGAGGAAAACATGACATATGAGTTTGTTTAAGTCAGTATTCGTCAGCAAAAGTATACCTTCAACCTTAAAGAGATTGACTTTTCTTATGGGATTCGAATCCTCATCACCCAACTTCACAGTCTTAGGTGTTATCTTAGAACTGTTCAGTTCATTTTGCTGATGAGTTCCAACTAGAGTGAAGCTTTTGTGAAGTAGGGTTTTCTCCCGACTAACTCCAAATAGTCAACAGTCTACATAATCAAGATGCATTAAATAATTAACAGCAAAGGACAAGATGAATAAATCTATTATTTATACAATTTGAATGAAATAATATCGATATCAGTTCTAGCATTGTTTGTTACGAAACAATGGAATAACTCCATTCACTAGAATATAAACTCATAACTTCAATGATAACTACTCATATTTAATTATTTTGAGCAAAATGAAACGGGAAACATTAAAAAAAGAAGGTAAACAAAGGATCATTGTCATTATGTGTTAAAAAATTATATTTGAAATAGTTTCAGCGATTGAAATTTAAATAATTCCAACGTTTCGTCTGGTTAACTTGTCTGGACTTCTTCAGGGAAATAATCAAAATCATCAAAGAAATATATATATATATATATATATAATGACTTCTCGACTTCTCTATACTCGGCGCCCAATTATTGTCGAACTATTCGTTCTAACCTTGATGAATATTCATATAAAGGATCATTGGTTTTAATTTTGATATTTTCTGATCAAAATATACAAACAAAATGGTAATACTAATTTTATTGAGAAATCTCCACATTTAATATAAAAGTTCATTTAAATTTCACATTTATTATTATCCTGTATAATTTGTATTGTATTCAAAAAGATACTAAAAGAAATTTGAAATTAGATTGATAAAAACGCACTGCTAAGGAGTCCCGCAATAGGACGAAACGGCCGTCCAGTGCTTCCAGGTTTTCCTTGGTGGTCTAACTTCAATTGACTGATGATTTCAACTATGAAAAATGCATCTGTCTAAAATTGAATAAACCGTTTAACAGAAATCAGGAATTGAGTTTATTTGCAGAAAACGTTATACTTAAGAAATTATAATTGAATAATTTCATGGATATTTATTACTTCCTTAAAGAATATCAAATCAGTCTGATGAGTGGAAAATTGAAATTATTTGAAATTTTACCTCTGCGATTATTCAAATATAATTGCAACGTATTATGTAATCTTACTTTTTTCTATGACTTGGTTTGTAACTACTTATTCTCTAGGTATCATTACCAAGTTTTGATTTGATAATTTTGAATAAATTGAGCATTGGGCAGATTGTTATAAATAAATAACATATTTGTAATTTCCTAATGAGTAGAAAATCTAATTTTTCTACTCATTGGGATATTACAAATACATTAATTTACTTATTCTCTAGTTTTCTCATGATTATTCAGTGTAAGGATTTTATCCTAGCTAGAATCTTAATAGGTTTTATTAACTTTTTAGTTAACTCTATATAAGATGGATGCTACCTATCGTTGCATTTTGAATTTCGCACAAAAATTTAAAATCCACTACCTTCAATATGATTGGTTTGTTGATAAAGTGTATGTTTACCAAAAGATGAGATAGTAGTCCAGTTTCTGGTATGTTTTTGAATTTTTCCGCCAGTAATCATAAAAGCTATGACTGCAAAACTCTGTAGTAAACTAATTTTTTAATGAAAAAGAAACAGATTAATTGCATTCACTGCGTTTCATTAATTATTGTTATACTATCTTAGTATATATTAAGTTTAGGTAAAAATTATGGTCAGATAAACCTAAGTTTTTCTTTCATATCTCCAAATAAACATGGATTTAATGCTTACTTCAATTAATATAAACATCCCCTGTTGTTTAAAAATAAACTTACATTTAATGAGATACATCAAAACAAAAATTTGTCAATTGTATAGAAATTTAGTAAGATCTAGTGAAGTATAACCAAAACTGACAGCATTTTTAATGATGTAAACAAACGTCTATGCATACACAGGCATAAAAAAGGCATGTGTAGTCTCTGAGCCATGAAATGAAAGAGATGTATTCTGAATATATATATATATATATAACATGGAAACGTAGGCATAAATGTATCCAGTATTATTTCAATGTCGTAAACCTAATCAACGATATTTCAAACAAAAATGATATTTTTAAGTGCTTACGCTATCATTTTCAATGACTTCGTAAGATAAGCATTTAAAAGCTCCTGAAAACCTAGAAGGATAGTTGATGCTATAGATTTTTCATAAAATATTTCAGTAAAAGTGATTATTTGCCTCAGTGAGAAGATGTGACCACTGGAGCTACTCCGTGTCAGGAGCGAGGCAGCTGCCCACTCAAGACAATGGAAGACCATCACAGAATGTCGTGGATGGATTGAGTTTGGACATCAACACTATCGAATGTCGGCTCAATGGCATATAGTTTAGGCGTTCGCGCGCAAGACCTAAGGTCCTGGGTTCGATTCCTTCGTGTGGGATCAAAGAAACATTAGCTTCAACGTATCAAAAGGTTCTGGGTTGCAAGAAGCATCATCATAAGGAAAGTATCTCTATGGGAACCTTAGACAAGATTGAAGAAAGGAAGAACAAGAATATAGTAATTAACAACAGTTAAATACGAGCAGAGGTGGTCAAGGCACAAGCAGACTACGCAGAAGCAAACAAGGAAGTGAAGAAAAGCGTTAAAGCCAACAAGCGGAAATACACGGGAGAACTAGCAAGGACAGCAGAAAGAGCTGCAAGAGAAGGGAATATGAAACAACTATATGATACAACGAAGAAACTAGCAGGGAGATACAGTAAACCGGAGAGAACAGTCAAATACAAAGAAGGAAAGATAATCCCGGAAATTCAAGAACAGGGAAACAGATGGGTAGAATACTTTGAGGAACTGCTGGATAGACCAGCCCCATTCAATCCATCATACATCGAAGCAGCACACACAAACCTTCCTAGAGATGTCACTACTCCACCAACGATCGAAGAAATCAAGATAGCCATCAGACAAATCAAGAGTGGGAAAGCAGCAGGACCTGACAATATACCAGCTGAAGCACTGAAGTCAGACATTGAAGTAACTGAAAACATGCTTCACATTCTATTCAAGAATATTTGGGAGGAAGAACAAGTGCCGACAGACTGGAAAGAAGGATAACTCATCAAGATACCGAAGAAAGGAGATCTGAGCAAATGTGAGAACTACAGAAGCATCATACTTTTGTCAGTACCAGGAAAAGGTTTCAACAGAGTGTTGCTGAACCGGATGAAAGATTCAATAGATGCCCGACTTTGAGATCAACAGGCTGGATTCCACAAGGATCGGTCGTGCACAGACCAAATTGCGACACTACGGATCATCATTGAACAATCAGTTGAGTTAACGGTTCACTAATAGTATACTTGGTTGACAGTATATTCAAACAACTTTAGAAACATGTGAAAAGAGCTGAAATACAACAGGCGAAAACGAAACAAAGCAAACAAATTGTATGTAAATATGTTGAACAAACAGGTCTTCCGTTTTTTAAAGGAGTTATATTTAATTGTCCTAAATAAGCTAAATAATTGCATTAAATAATATGAACAGAATGGTTAAGATCTGTATCGGATACGTTTTCTAAAAGATTTTGACGATGGTCTTCAACACGAATCAGTATCAATTAGTGTAGAATGAAAAAACTGGAGTAGGGAATTTTAAACTCACTTGTTTTGGACTATCTAGCAATGTACACCTGTGAATTCTTCTAGGGATTGAAGCCTGTATACTCAAGTCCTATTGTGGGCGCGTCGTCTTTAAACTACTGAGTTAGAACAAAGTAGTTCACAATATCAATCCTAGTCAATTTATGATGTGCCAAGAAAGCCATCCATTATTATTAGTGATAACCGTCTCGCTCTCAACATGATTGAGGTTTATAGTCTGTTTGTTCGCTCTAGAAACTTCAGAAATTACCTAATAAAAATCTAACAGACACAGATATACAAATCACTGATTAAACATTCAGTGAAAATTTAAGAGGAAAAATAAATTATATGTTAGTCTGCTGTCACCTATTCTTATGGTCTAAGAAAAAATAAGATGAGACTAATTGCTGGCTTCTTTTCCTATGTGAACGTCATATATATATATATGTTAACATAGTCTGATTTAAGTACAAATGGTTATTTAGAATGATTAATAATTTTGTCTGAATTACAGCGAAATTCAGACAAACATTTTCACAACTTAATGACCATAATTCTCCTAAAATAAAGAAGTATTTAGTAATCAGTATCTTTCTTTTTATGTACTGCTTGTTGTGACTTTAAGCCCGGCTAGTTATCAAGTGATTTGTTTGCCAATCGAAATACGACTTATACAATCTTAGTGCTGTGCCAAACTAAAGACTACCGACCCGTATGAGCAACCTAGCGTCCTTATTGGTCTTTCGTCCGCCTATCCCTTCCAGTTGAGTTCAGAACACCAATAACAGCTTTCACTATGTGAATCATTTATTTCAAACATACTTGGTTTATATACCAGCCAAACAGACCTCATCACACCATAAAATAGGGAATAATATTTGTACGAGATCAAGCCGAAAGTGACTGTGATAGTTGGAGACTGTAATTAATAAACTGAGTATAATTTAATAATAATAAATCGTATCATAATAATCTACAGGTCAAAATGAAGCTTATGATAAGAGAAATACAGATATACATAATTTAGTTACTGAACAGTTATACAATAGGAATATATATATATATATATATATATATATATATATATACTGTTAGTCCATTAATAGTTCTCAGAAGTTACCCGTAATTTAATCTTCACTAGAATATAACACTACCGAATAAGACAGATAATTGTAAACTGTCCAGATCAGAAAGTCTTGTGAGATTATTGAACGACAACGTGGTAAACAATTTCAGTGAAAAGTTAATCAATACTTCTTCAACTAATCAGGTCTCAGTTTAGTCAACATTTTAACGAATCGTCCTATTTCCAAAGCGATGAAAAACTCAAAATGACTTTTTCTGCAAAATGCAGCTAACATTACAGCTAAAATTTTTCGGAAACTTTATAAACGTACTACAGTTTCTAAAATAACCGAGTGTTTGATAATTTTATGATCCGGGAAGTACTCTTCAAGCCGCCTTTTCATTACGTGAGGGTATATTCAATGGACTTATATAAATGTTTGAGACATTTTTACTTCTAGATAGGAACTTTATGATAAAGAATAATCCGCTCGTAAACTTTTAACTGAATCATACAGTAACCAAGTCTTAAGACAACTTACTCAAGTGCCAGTCAACTAAATTACAAGTTGCTTAAATCTGTTTAATTGAAATTGATGAAATAAAATCAGCTGGAATATCATTGGAAATCAAAGAGTACAAGAAATATGTTTTTTGCCCCAGTTTGTCACTTCTTAACATTGTTAACTTACGACCAATATGAGATCGATTTCTTGAGATGAATACGCTACTTTTAGATCACTGAGCTGGAAGTCAGTTGGTTACAATTCCAATTTCTATAAAGTCAGCTTTAGTACAATGTCATCATTTGGAAATCGGCTCTCAACACGGTTGATTCTGTAGGACATGGCTGACAAACCATTGATCAATAATCCATCTTCTCACTTGTTCTCTAGTTGATGTTAATTCATGTTGAAAATTTCCTTTATATATTATGTAACGTATTATTATTTGTTAATCAAGTAGAAAATAAATACATTGACTTGTTGCCAGTAATTATCAGTCTGTCATTTAAACCATATTGATCATTTTTCTAGACTGGGCTGGTGACTTGATTGTAACTAATCATTAGACTAATGTAGGCTGAAGAGAAATAAATTCGGTTTGTTATTAAATGTACAGTGAGGTTGTGACGATTATCTTCTTATTAATTTTATATTTATATGAATCCGTAAAACGAAATAGAATAAAATAAGTATCACTTAAATAACTATATACTTGTAGTGACTTGCTTTTCTAGACGAGAACTCGATTGGCATAATGGAAACAATTATTATTATAACCAATTGTACCAGTGATTGTTTTACTGTACTCATTTTGTTTAACTGTATCAAAATCACCTATTGTTCGGTCGCCCATCTTGTTCGTTCTAACTTTCTTGTGCTCTGCCTTTTTGCCCGTACTCGTTGGCACTTCTCGGTATTCTTTCGATACCACGAGATCGCCAATAAATATACTTTATGTGGACCAGTTACAGCCTTCTGGTTTGCCAGCTAGCGAAGGAACCAATTCGTTTTCGTGCGCGTAATCTTATTGTAGTGCTGATCATAGTCAATCGAGACTGGACGCCATCTACATACTTGTCATATGTTTTAAAAATAATAGTAGTCACTTATTCTGATCCCAACAGACCAGAAAATGGATTATATTTTCAAACCTTTTATATCAAGTTGCTTTGCTAACAAATTAATTATTTGATTATCAACACATTAAATAGTAATTAGCTCTTACAGACATATCATTACACCAAGTGTTCTCCAAGCTTACTGAAGAACACATCATCTCCAAAATCCTCATGTTAAGCTACAAATATTCGCCAACATCTCAGTTATGGCTAAAAATAGAATTTATTTCAGTCAAAGTATTAGCGCTTTCTTATTCATTCCAATTAATTAATCATATTGTATGGGTTCTACTGGTCGCACATTCGATTACAACCCTAGACAATGATCTAAGCATAAATGAAACTCAGTTAGCCCTACGCTGTTGATCAATTCCGATCATGCAGTACCACCTGAATAGTCATTCAAGATTCTCTACAAAGTCAGAAGAGCTGATGCAAAGTAGTTTAAGTTACAAATATATTCAAGGCTAAGTCTTTAGAAATTCTTTAATTTGAGCCTTGTCTTTCCATTAGGAAGAGGAATGTCGAATACTCGATTTAGGTTTGGTCTTTGATCTCCTTTTAGTTTTACTAGCGATTACTTACACTTATTCGTTCACTGTTCATTGACGTAACACCTCTATTTTTCTATTAGCTGCTGTGTGAAAATAAGTATTTACAATTTCTTGATCACTGAATTTGATCATGAGTGTGTATGTCGAATCCCTCGATCACCACTAAAAAGGACTTAACCTAAACAACAATGGTCAATACTCCGTTACCAGTCAATTGTAAATGCATCTCAGCTCCACAGGAATTCAGTCTCAGCCTGAATGGTCTAGAGGTAACTGCTCTGACTATGAGACTGGGTGACAAGGAATTGAATTCACCAGTGGGCGTCAGTTCTCTCAAGGTTTCAGATGCACCTTGCTGACGAGTGCTAAACAGCACGAAACCTAGATCTATGGTTTCCTGTTGGTTACCTCCAACCTTTGCCTTACATCAAACAATGAGTGTAAATACTATTACAAGGCTTTATAAATAAAGTCTTTATTTTTTGGAATGATGTAGAGATCTTAATTTGTCGGATGCTGAATACATTTAAAATTCCCAATCTGCGTTTTTTATTACCTGTATTTTTATATGTTTCTATATTACTTGTCGATAATAAGTAGTTTGAAGTTCATGTAGATATTTACAAGACCTAATTTGTACGGTGTTTTTGGTGTGGTTCTGAGCGCATGTGTATAGTTGTTTGCGAAAATCCCTCCAGTGTATAAATTTACTATGACGAAATCCCTTTTTACTCCTAAATATAAAAGTGTTATTTTGATCCTCATTTGCACATTCCGTTGAATTTTCGATCCTACAAGAGACTGCAATTAGTTATTTTGACTATAATTATTTTATTTTTCTAACGTTTCAGCCAATGTATGGTTAATTCTGTTTCTCTTGAATTTCAGGCTTGGCGGTTTCCATACTAGTTTTCGCCGTTCCAATTGTTACTCTTTGAACTTACGGTTTTTGACGTGCCGAGAAAGGATAGAATAACGTTCCTTTAGTAACAGGAACACCTTTTTTTGTGGTTGTCAGTAGTTCTGTGTCATTTATTGATTTGTCAACCTAATGTATTGTAGATTAGACCGCTTAATCTTGTCAAATGACTTTGAAGGATGTATTGCATTTTACCGTTATCCGTTCACATAATTCTGTGCAATTCAAATTTAGAATTTTATGATTGAAGCCGTATCCAAACAATCGATTGTGTTTTGAATTTACCTGTGGGGAAGGACGAGTATCCAGTGTCTCGGTAGAAACCACCCAGAATGTAAACTATAGCAATTCCGAAGTGACATTATACATAATACGAGTGGCATTCATTTGCTTCAACAAACCACCTTGGATGTCTAAGTAGTACTTAGTAGTACTTCTACCTCTACTTATTTTATCTCCTCTCCAATTTGCTTGTTATTCACTCAAGTTTTACTCTCGGAAGTATAAATTATCTTGGTCGGTTTGCTTCTTTTAAGAAACGCGATGTTCAATATAAATTATATATTTATTGCATTTCATAGTTTAGTTGTAGATTTTAATTTGTAGCCCTTATCTAAGTTAGACTCATATTCACTTCTCTTTGTGATTTTGTTTACTTCAATATCCATAACTGATCAGTGGACGTCGACCTGTTCAAAGAGTATCGTCATGGTCAAGGACATCTAGTGCTAACTGACTAAAGCACGATGTGAGACTGGCGCATATAGGAATTACTTTTTCTTAGACTTATTACATCTCAATACTATTCGCATCTAAATAATCATGCACATGGTAAGATTCTTCTTATGCTGTATTTACGCCAAGGAAACACAATTACCAGACTATATCGTAGCGTAATTCGGGCTAGGTACTTTCGTTCGCGTGATTAGACCAGAACTCACACTAATATTAGCTAAGTGGTCGCAGCATATATATCCAACTGTTGATATCCCACCAACCACATGTTGAGAGACAATGTTGCATCTTTTGATGTAGCTTATTAGTCACGTTGAACGCAAAAAATCTGAAAAGTCAGATAAAGTAGTTCTTTTAGTTCATTTTGATCCATGCCATATGAATCCTACTCCCCTTGTTAGCTTCGATTTATTCAGTCTGAAGTGGGAAACGATGGTTCAATCACATTAGCATGCTCTAATAATATTTTTGACAGAAGAGATATATGGCAACCAAAGCGTAAATTCAGCACAGTTCTCCTTTATGTTGTGGCTGGATACACTTACTTCTTGAAACAGTGCAGCAAACTTAGAGAGTAAGTGGAACGGAAAGAAAAGGCTGAAAATTCCCCCACAGCATTTTGTTGGACAGTACTGTCATTTATTTATTTTTTCTCCCTGTCGTGTATTTTAACCTTTATTTAGATCTCATTCAACCACACTTTGTATTCTTCAGTCTTCCTCGTCTGAGCTCTTATTATGTGATTTTGAGTAAAGATTTACTTTTTGTTACCTAGTTTTTCTGTTGCATGTTGCCGGACTATTGACAATAAGGTTGTGTTTGACTAAGCCCAAAGTAAACGGCGAGGTTCAGTGTGTGACTGTTAACCTTTGACTGTAGGCTTGGAAAGATTGGTGGAATCCTTGAAGATCGATATCTGATCCCATCTTGTTGGGAATGTTCTTATTGATTCCCAGGTATTGAACCCTTTCGTATCAACTGTTTATTTTGTTGTTTCGCACGCTACTTTGTGTTACCGAAACTCTTGACTATTAAGCACAGGCTGTACCGTTTGAGGTATCTTGTTTTTAAGGTACAGTTTGTTCTTTCTTAAATTAGAACCGTTTGAATTGAGCACAGAGTTTGTGTTTCGAAGTAATTTAATACGATTAACTGAAAAACTCTTTGTATGCTATACAGAAGAACGTAGTCTGTTCTAATGGAATAAATTTTATTTCATTAGTTCTGCGTTCAAAACGAATATTAGCATTTCAGTCGTTATAGTTAGGATATTTGGCAAGTGACGATGCATTGACTGAACGAATGAAGATAAAATGCATGACATTTATGTAATGCTTGAGTTCATCAGTCAATTTAAGCCAGTCCACCCTGGAAAACCTGGAAGCGCTGGATGGCCCTTTCATCCTAGTATGGGCCTCCTCCGCAGTGCTGGGTTGCAATCCTCAAGGGGATCAAATTTAGTTTTCATACTAATAAGAAATTACTAAGAATTAGTGGAAAACGGAAAATGATAACTGATAACTGGCATGTCGACAACTTTGATACGAATACATTTATGTGTCCATGATCTTTCATTATCTCCAAACGTTGATTTCTTTTGTAGCTAACATAGCTCATTTCAAATGGATATGGAAATTTCTATATCATATAGTACGAGAAAAATGTCCTTTTAGAATGCTTTTATGTGTGTGCGTGTGCTTGTCTGTGAAAATCTCTACAAGTATACGTTAAATGTAACAGCAGTACCTTCAATTACTCTTAAAAACAAAATTATTATTTTTGACACTTTTATCACCCATTTTACTAACAAGTTTGATTTCTTTAATGCATCGTCTCATTAGTAAAGATCTTACGGGCCATAATGATTTTGTAATTTTTAACCTCTGAACGTAGGGTCCGTGAAATTGCTTCTTTGGGTTCGGAGTGATTCTGCCTAAATTGGCAGCTTGAATTACCGTTTGCAGCCAGGAAAAGTTCATAGACTATTTGTGATGTCTTCTTCTCTTAACAAGTAACTAGTTTGTGTTCTTACGCACAAATAACAAAAATATTTTCGACTTCATAGAACAACTTCCTTAAAATACTTTGTGAGTTACATAGCTTAGTAATGCTTTTTATTTAGGTATGTTTGCACCATATTTATAAGCGTTATGATCAGAACCGTGTCCGACCCAAACAATATGTTTTGCACTTGCCTGTAGGAAAGAGAACGTACCTGACACTGATTCAACTTTTACCGATGAGACGTCTAGATCTCATTACAGAAACTTGTCGATGCTGTGGATGTATACTGAATGCTATACGAAAAGGTTGAGATGTTAATCTGAAACGTAGATTTTTTGTCTATTTCTCAGAGAGGGATAGGTTATACACCACTCCTGATGGTATTTTGCGTTTAAATGGTCGTGTTGTTATCCCCCCTTCATCACGTAAATCTGTCATTAAATATCTTCAAAGTGGACATCTGGAAGTTGACAAAATGAAATCAATCCCAGTGACGACATTTTGACTAGTGTTTCTTTGATGGGCAGTAACCTGCTTTATGGCCAATGAAATGACAATGGCGGCACTCGTCTTGCTCCACAAAACCAACATAGTGGTGGTGAATTACCAGCAAGTTGTTGTGCGTTTGCTGTACTTTGCTTGGAAGAGTTAGAGAATTTGACTGTATTTACCGACCTGAAATCAAAAGTTTTCTCCTTCTGTTGAACGATCGCGGTTTAATAAACGTTGACACTCGGTTGTGAGTATTTGCAAAATTGTTTAACTTTCCTGCTCAATGAGCGTCAAGATTCTCGTGAGAATTTTTACATCTGATAAATTCTTTAATCCACAGATAAATATCAAACATTTAAATTAACGTGCTGTAATGTCATTTATTCAAAATGGTTGGTATTCTCGATTTACTTTTCCAGTATAGTTGAGAAAATCATCAGATGGGGGTTTCGATATTTGAGAACACTGATAGCGAATGCAATACAACAAGGACCATTCCCCAAAGATTTTAGATAATATTTAGACTGCGTCATTAAGAGGTAGACCACGAGGATTTTGTCGCAGGATGAAATTCACATACTTATTAAATTCATGTGTTCCAAGTTTTCTCAGAAGTAGGCGAACTTTAGCTGTATCATCGAGATTTGAGCATTTGACACGGAATATGTCTGCAAACCGATGAAACTGGGAACCAAATATGATGTGGGATTCAGGATCATAGTTGAATTGACAAATGGAATGTGCAATGTTTTCATATTTACCTGATTGAGAGGTTAAAGTTGAATAAAACAAGAGCTTCTGAATCAATGCATCTAGAAGTTTCGTTTCATTTGCATTCCTGTGCTTGCTGAATTTTTCGAATGATTTTAAGATAGTCCCAAGTTGTAGACATTTCGTTTGGATCAATCATAATAAAAATTTTTCCGTCTCCACTTTCGTTGCGTCCTTGATCTGTCTACCCACTAATATACAGAAGATAACTTGTACCGATGTAGATTAAGTGCTTGGAACGATGGGCTAACTGGTTCATACTTTTGGCTAAAATGTATGAGTTCGAAGTGAGACAAACTGACCTGGGTAGAGAGAAGAAAATTACTCTATCACATGACTGGCCGATAAAGGAAAGCTGGAGACATAAAACATGTCAACTGAAACACTACTCGATTTACTTTCAATTCCGACTCAGTTTAGTGCATAAGAAACATGAACAAACAAATAACCAACATGGTCACAACGCACAAACAATTAGAAAAGTACAATTATGTCCAAAATTGGGCATTAAGGTAGAAAAATAGGGTACTAAATGTTACGTCTAAAATATAATAGCTTGGAACAAAAATGCGTATGGTAGCGAATCATACATCAATCGAAAGCTTATGGTTTGTGGAGTAAACTAGGGACAAAAATAAATGTTAGTGCATTACAAACTTTGAAGTGAGTGGAACGAAGTATCCAGAAATATCTTTTATTGTTTGTCGTGAGTTCTCTGTTTGTCTGTCTACATCCGGTTCTTCTTTTATTACTGACCGATAATGTATATCAAACTGACGCACGTACAGTCACTACTTGATTGGATGGCATGGGGTACAGATACCTGCTAACTGCTACCAGGCACTCTTGTTTTAATAATTAGGTAGAAAATTTGGTCAGGACACCGACAGCTGTTGTTAATTCCATTGTTGTTTCATTATTTGATGAACTGGAGAATAGAGTAGACGAATTTCCACAGCACTACTGAAATTTTGAACATCATGAAACGAAAGAGACTCCATCGAAGTTACTGAAATGAAGGATTCTTTGTTCGAATATGAGGTGTTTAAAGTGTGGTGGATCCCAGCAAAAGAGCCTGCTCGAGATATAACAATACGCAAAGTTACCAATAGTAAAACAAAAGAATTAACATTACAAACCTAAGTGTATGTCTATGAGTAACGCAAAAGGTATCAACAAAATGGTAGCAGTTGTAATGAAACGAATATTACTTGTAAGCTGCTCTCTGAGATAACAATCACATATGAGTTCACTTGAATCACAAAGGTTCCTCTGCACGTGATGGCACCAACAGCAAAATGAAGAAGATGAAATCTGGTAGTATTATTTACTAATGATCCGTTCCAAAACTTCAACATAATGTAGGAAGGCCTAAAAGGATGTTATAATACTATTATAATCTTTAATTAAAGGCCATGGCCAATAAAACAGAAGAACAGACGATGGAGATAGCGTTTATATGTCACCAATCGCGGTAGTGTAGGTATGTTAGTTATAACCAAAAATTACATATCTTTCTTTAACATTGATACAGAGAAACAATAGATATTGAATATAAAAACGGTTAGGTATGAAGTGTGACAGGTAGGAAATATATGTGATCTTTATTTTGTCGTTGCTGAAAATCACTGAATAAACATGCCACAGTGATGTTCTGCAGAAGTTACATATTATCGTGGAAATGCTCTTCGACTGACCACTGGGATCGTGGAGGAGAATGTTAGTAAATCTATGGTTCGAATTATAGATATCAACGGTTTTAGTACACGCAAACGACTTCTTGTTAGTCTGTCCCAATTTCGGGTCGTTCACTCTGGTACTAATGAAAACATTCTAGACCATATTGAGTCTACATCCAATAACCAGTTGGATAGACGCATGATAAACCTAAGGAGATGTAGTTAAATGAACTACATAAATCCGGATCCTCATTTAATCTGTGGTGGTTGTGATTTTGTGCGAACTAATCATTATTTTGTACTTGATTGCCTACTGATTACGGATTTAAAATAAAGTAAGTACATTTATGCCCATCTAGTTCTACCTGGCTTAGATTACAGTACTCTGGAAATTCTTAGTTAGTACAATAATTCGAACACCTATAATTTTCATGGTCGATTTCTTCATGACCATCCTATCTTCGTCTAGGTGTGGTGCTTAACCATTAGCTTTCACGTAGTAGTGTCCAGTAGAACTAACAATAACAGTACCTATCATTTGTCAAACCACTTATTTAATGGAGTTATGTGCCACTGCAGTAAGCTTTAGTAAAAGAATCAGCTGAAAATTATATGTATACGTTTATGATCATTTTTAATTTTGTCTTATACTAGCCATCGTTAAATTCCATCAAAGTTATATGCACATCCAATATTTGATAGGAAGAAGCAGGGAAAAAACTAAATAACTAGATGTTTTCTCAGTTTGACAGGCACAAAGCTCTGACAGTTTTGAAAGAACGCCCGGATTACTGAGCTCAACTAAATTTACTTCTATCCATTCTTTAGAAATCATAATATGTGTACTAAAAGATTGACTACAGAGAGGTACTCTACCGCCGATTACGACTTATCATTCGAAAGGTCCTTAGGGGTCGTTTTCAGAACCTTGCTTTAAGATTAAGAAAATGTATCGATTCCACACAACGCAGTTCAATGGTTACCAAAAAGTTGAAATAAAATCATTCTTTTCATTATATTGCTAATCAAAACAAAAGTGAAAATCATTATGTCGTGAGATAATTATTTTTCGATGTTATTCTTGTGCTTTATATTTGCCACTTGTTTTAATCGTCAAACGAAGACTCTATTTTTCGTTACTTTTTAAAATATTTTTAGCAGTTCGTGTTTACACTGTGACAGGTTTGACAAGTTGTTTCTCCCCTTACATATTCATTTTTTCATGTTTGTGGAGTAATGTGGAGATTTTAAATGGATTACTTGATTTTTTCACATGCGTAATTGTGGTCGTTCACTGTGTGATATCACATTATCGTATGAAATAAAACAAGATCAATATCATACTTTGTAGATAACTTCATAAAAAGGAGGATTTTCATGCTTATGATGTTTACAGATATCATTTAAAGCATTATTTGAAAGCGTGTATGTGACATAATTTAGGAGGTTTGGTTCAAAATGCATGTGTTTAGCCGAAAATGTAGTTTGGTATAGTATCCTATTAATTGTGTGATGAAATCGACAACGCACACGTTTTGCTTGAATTCGAAATTAACATTATTTTGAAGGTGTCATCCAGATTTCGGGTAAGTGATGTTCACAAGCATACCAGAAATAGGGAAGGAAAACGAACACTGGTGAAATTGAGGAGATATAAATTAAAAACACACCAAAACAGTCTTCTTTATCTTCTTCAGCGATGGAATAGCCTCACCGAGCTTGCATGGTCACTGAATTTACGTCAATTTGTTTATTTTTTGCTTAACTATACTCTAGATCTTTCAATTTTCGCCTCCATTTACACAGAGGTTACGGAAGATTATATACTCTAAGCCTGAATGTCTACTATGTTTGCCATAGTTTTCAGCAAAGAACAAACGTTTGGACATTGTAGATTGTATTTACAAAATTATGCTTGGTTAAAGACATTTGTTTAAAGGAAACGAAACAACAGTTTTCAGATGAAGATACCAGAGGTATTGTAGTTTGACAACACTTTACCAGTAACACCTTCCATAATTTAATTGGATAATAATAACAGACAATCGCTTGTTTTACATCTTTGTTGTAAATCTTAAATTTCATGTAGTTTCGACGTATCACATGTAAAAGAGGATGCTAACGCATAGATAATCACTGGTTTATTAGAAAGTTGTGGTTAAAATATAAGAAAATTCTGGGAGATACTGCTTGTCGAAACTCCGCCGTTGCTTTTTAGAATAATAAAAACCATCAACAAATATCAACACTTACAACTGTGTTAAGCTGCTCCTATAGAACAGCAGCCCGAGGCTATCATTTTAAATTACTTTCCACATTATCTTTCCTCTTTTTACGATGATTTAGAAGCTTGTCTAGCATGTCGTGTAAATAACCTTGCGTTGCCATACCATACAGTTTTGCAAGGTCTTCTTTGTGACAGTTGGTGATAAGAACCAGAATGTTTTGTGTCTAATTACTTAGAGTAAAAGATACTTTTAATTCTTATGCTGCCACAGAACCTGAGATTCTAAAGTGCTCTCTTTGATGAGGTTCCAAGTAGTGTTCAGTGGCTAGCCACTTCACGTTTCATGTCTTTTTTTAAAATATAGCGTGTAGAAGTTTTCAGATTGTCACTCATTAATTGGATCAGTATGGCGCTGTAAAGTGTAAATAATGGCTGTAAAGGGTAAATAATTGTCTCTGATGCCTCATTCATCTGAGGTTTGCAGTTCATCTTCAGATGACGAAGTGAAATGCGAACTTGATAGCACGATATCGAAATTCCGTGAACTATCACGCCTATTAGACTTGGACTGATACATGGTCTGCAATACATTGGCAATCAAGTCTGATATTGCCGATGAAATATTCTGCCGGATAGCATGAGGTTTTGATAATTTAAGGCACAAACACTAATATTATTTACTAATACGAAATTACATTGCAGCTATGGCTGCGTTTCTAGTTGTGTGGAAACTATTTACAAACATATATGTATGCAACGCCCCTACTTTACAATGGCTGCAAATCTGCACTCGTATGATAGAATACACGGCAAGAGGCAAATACTTTATAGCAGTTTCTTTTGTACTGTTAACTTCCTGATATGCATGCTTAAGATACGAGTATTCATATGCTTTGCTAAAGTTAAACTGCTGTTACAATTTGAGTCATCTCCTTCAGACTATAAGGTATTAAATATGTTAATGGCCTAGGACAAAAGATTTGACATTTTAGTAAGGTCATTTTCAACTTCCATATACTTCAACAATAGTAATTGTTGGTTAAAAATTAATGAAGATATCAAGGACGTTTCGATAATCGATTTTTTATTTTCCTGAAGGACTCAAAATTAAAGATATTCGTTATACTATAAAGTTGAGCAATACTACCATCAGAATACTTTAAGCAATCTCCTGAAAGACAAGAATGAAGGGGAACTACGAGCGTTTATAAAACAACTAGTCATTTACATTTCGTTTTAGGCAACTCTACGGAGATTTTAGAAGCTCACAGCAATTAGTAATAGATTTCGCTTTCTGATTGAGTTGAATAAATTCGTTTTTTGAATAGGCAGTAAATATCTTAGTAGAGTTGGGCAATACTAGGTTGTTGAGGGTTTGTTTTATTACCCCCAAGTGAAAAGTAGCTTAAAAAGGAGTTATTGATAGGTTTGCACATTATGATAAAAACTCACGAGTTTTCATGGATCGAGATTCTACCAGAAGTTTCACTAATCTATTACAAACATGCAGATCACATAGCCAAAAACCTGTTGAGAAAATACAAAGTTTTCTGATCAACTTAAGGAACAATGTAAGCATGTTTGGGACGCATTTTTCGAGCTCCGAATGCAAACTTTTGCCTCGAGACAAGTCTGTGTTAACACTTAAACTAATGATAGGGAGTAAATTAGTTGAATACTTTGACTACTTTACTTCTCTTAAAAGTCTGACAAGTTCTGGTGGATTTGTGTCTAACGAATGATTTTGAGAGTGATGTTGAGGTTAGGGACATGTTACTGGACAAAATTAGCAAATTAGTTGTTAAGATTGTCCATCTTCGTTGATTGTGGTGGTTGGGATGTATTTTGCATACTCCCGAACATCACCTAATTCAACTGTAGAGAAGGTTAGAAAAGCACCAGGGATCGCCAAAATAGAAAGTAGCATCAGTGCATGAAGCTTCTGACTGTTGATCTGAGTTATACTGGTAGGTACAGACTACCTGGTTGGGATCTGCGCGATAATCGGGACCAGCACCTGCAGACTTTGGGTAAAATTGGTCAGAATCAGTCACAGTGACGCAGATGCACTCATTCTTCATCTTATCTTCTATCAAGAATTCCACTGCTCGCTGATATACGCATTTTTACTCGATCCTTTCAAACTATATCATCAATGCTTCGCCATTCTCGTTATCATTGTTGCCACACTATTTATATCGCTTTTGACATTCCTCTTGCTGATTTCATTCCTTTGTGCTAGTTCAGTATAACACTCCACACCAGATTGAATGCGTATAGTGATTGACTGACTGAGATTTAGTTGGCAGACAAAAAACAGTGTAATATGGGTCCCAAGGTGACCGGACTTCATACCCAACATACATAACTTGCTAAATGTTTTCATTTACAATATATTGACGTCGTCGTAAGTGTTGATTTGTGATACACAAAGGTGCTGTGATCCATGACTATCAAACAATCTGGGATTTTTCCAAAAGAGAAGAAATTAAATTTAGTGCTAAATTATTAGCAAAACTATATCTGTTTATTGTTTACTTTTGTCACTGATAAAACGTACGTTGAACGTTTTTGCAGAAGTGTCCATAATTTGTTAGTCACTTTTAAAAGTAGTCTCTGGAGATTTGATAATGAACCAGGACCAAAATATCAATATTTTATACTAGCAGTTTCGGTTGAAAACATACTGTGATGTTCCGGTGGTTGTTCTTTATTCTGCTACGATAATTTGTTTACGTTTGAATGAAGATCAATAAAAGACACTTGTTAATTTATGTATCGGGGTTGTTGAATGTTCCTTGTTTTATATTTTAAATTTGTTTTATTTTTCAGTAGAAACTATGCACCGCACTTACGCCAAACAAAAGACGGAAATCGTCATCTAATACTCAAATGGTTTGCCAATGATCTGATGAATGATAATTTTAATTTAACAGAATTGACAGAGTTGCCTTCTCAGGTTAGTTCTAACATACAAAGTTTGTGAATACGTCTCAAAATAACTGGTGGTATTTCTCAAAAGCTTAAAAAATGCTTGGAAACGGTTATTTATCTAGTTGTGCTGATGTAGTGTAACACTTTGAGCCAACGCACATCTTTCCCAGGCTTTACGTTCATGATAGAAAAATAACTTGAGAATCTACGATGCTAAGTACTAATCACTGTTTTTTTATGTCTACCTAGCTGATTCAACAGAATATTGGGTTCCATTTGAATAAGTATTTATTATGTTTACATCTATAAGAACGGATTAATTTGATAATTTATTCTAAGATACTAAACTGTACAAACCTCTAAACTCCATCTGTCTCTTTTAAACAATGATGAGTGAACTTATCTTTTAGAGATGGAAGAAAATACACTCAGTGATACAAAGTAGTCATCCTGGATTTCACTTTAAGTTAATATGGATTAATTTTGAGTCGTCATTAGTGTCTTTGATTTGTTTTGAAACGTTGTAGCAAAAACTTAATCAATGATGTAAAGTGGATATATGTAAACCGCCGGAGAAATGTTTGAAAATATCGGTTCACACATTTAACTAGTGATATTTAGTTTACAGAAAATGTCAACTAGAAAATCCAGTTTCTTTTTATCCCTTAAATTAAAAGTCATCGACTTCATTGGTTGATGGTGTGTCCATGTATAATTACTCTAAGTCTTTCGTTTACAGCAATAATACTTCAGCCAGTATAGCTCTTCGAAGCAGGAGGTAACGTAATTTATGTAACTTTTGATTCCCCAAAAAGAAAGTAAACAGTGCTGAAAATAACACAGAACACATGATAATTTAGTAATCGATGGTTCAATAGCTTTAAAGCTTAATCGTTTTGGAGCTATCTTGAACTGTAAGATGTTCACTGCTGATATTATTAAATATTTTTCACGCAATTGTTTAGTTAAGATAATTTATATAAATTGTCATTGAAAGTCATCTTCAGTATGTGAAACATCTTAAGGCAACTGTCATAAAATAAAAAATATCTTTTTATTATATTTTTATCCTGGTTTTAGTGTATTTTGTGTTATATCTTTACTATGTTTTATTAATCTTCGCTTTTTAGTTTGATTACTATGACATTCTCTCTGAAACAAACAGAAATTTGACCAGTTTGACAGTAACAAAACACGAAACAACGTAAGTGTGTGTGTTTATTTGCGTTTTGATTAACGATCATGTTATTTATAATATATAAGAACTTTCGTCTAGATTAAAACGAGTAGTTTCACAGTATTTGGGCGCCAAGTTGATGTGAGACATTAAATAGGAGGAATATATTTGTAAAATGTTATTTATAATACTTTTTTTCTAAAAGTTATATTGCCATAGTCATTTTATGAAGAAGATTACCGTAATTCTTGCAAACGATTCTTTACAACTAACTGTTTTGAAAGTGAAACTAAGATTAACCAACAAGACTGACGACAGTCCTGTAAAGTAGTTTTGGAGACGAATTTAGTGAAAAAGCACTTAAAATCATAGTGCCTTAGATAACTGCCCTGTTTATTTGGGAATTTCTCACAATTAGAATCTTGTCGTCGAGTACACTTTAATTTACCCAAAGATACTTTACATTGCTAAAGTTTCTAGCATTATTCAGACAATCGTATTCACCAACTTTCTTTCGATGTCATTAGTGTTAAATTATGGAAGAATGAATACCTCTAAAGGTGATTGTTTTTATGAAAGATCGTGGTATTTTGGAAAATTCAGCTATGAAAATTTATGTGTATATTTCTTATGGTAGTATTGTCAAATTTAAACGAAGTTAATACTCCAATGAAAAGATTTTCAAAGTTATATTTCCCTACAATTCAGATCAGAAGACATGTTAGCTAAGCATACTTTAACGTATGTTACTTTAGTAACAAGGTATTATCTAATTTGTTTCTTATCAAATTGAATTTATTATCTCTACAGTTTCATTTAAATATGCACTAAGTGATATGCTTATTTTATATTGTTTCATGCTAAAAATAGAGCAGTAAATCAGTCGCTGGAGAGTTTCAGCTTAGGGCACTAAATGACACGTTCAAACCACACCCACCTTTGGTTTGTATAATCGTATAGTTTTGTTAGCTCCTATACTCGGAGTGTGGTTCAAAGTCAAGAACACTAACCCGTACCTGGTGAATGAGTTATTCAGAAAAACTTTAAAAATGTATGGAAGTCATATGTTTAGGCGGTAATAATCATAGACTAATAAGTTACATCACTTATAGTTATCTTTAATTCACATGTTCATTTAAATATAATTGGATGCATGAAATTAGAAATGCTAATTTACAGCTATATTTACATTGTTTTCAGAATATAAATGAGTTAGGTGGCAAACAGAATTCATATTTGATTTATTCGTTGAAAAAATCAGGTTTTATTTTCATTTTATCTAAAATTTGTCGGGGAGATACATCTTTAGCTTCTTAATAATATCACTGTTCTTATTTAGATTTGAGAATTTCTTTTAAAGTTGAAGTTCTAGCCATTATCGGTATATATCTTCAACAGCTATCTCTTCACCAATAATAAATATAAGATTACTATAGTGAGTTTATTTCTAACATCTTATAATGTTTATGATTTTGAAATAAGATTACAATGAATTCTAGATTGGTAATAGGTTGTTTTAGAAGAAATAGTGTTGTGAATGAGAACATAGGTGAGGAAAATCGATTGTATACAGAATCTTTTGCTGAAATATGAGGACCATATACTGAATACTTCGTTTCTATCATTTTTTCATCGCATTATGTATGTTTCTTAAAGCTGACAACTCCTTTCTATTTTTCCTTCTAGTTTCTTCAACTCGATCTTCTTAGAATTCTACTGCCAAGTTTCCCACTTCCAATTGGTGTTAGATATTACTTATGTCTGTCGACATAAGTAGCATATTCCGCAATGGTACTAATGACTTGTTACAGGGAAATTTAGTGGTGATGAGTGACTGTATTTTATCGGTTTAAGGAGCTTCAAAAGTTGATATCACTGAAATTTTCTTCAGCTATTATTATGAAGCTAGACCACCATGAAAAACCTGTAAGCACTGGACGGCCGTTTCGTCCTATCGTGGGACTTCTCAGCAGCGCGTATCCACGATCCTGGGTTCAAATCTCGCGAGGCGGGATCATGGATGTGCTTCCAGGATTTTCTTGGTGGTCAAGCTTCAATTGACTCCTGATACTAACTATTAAAATTATTATAATATCCACAAATCCTCTTCCAATACTATTATGAACTTAAGATTTATTGTCAAGCACTGTAAATATCGAGCTTAGGTCTATTGTCATCTAAGTTTATAAAGTTTCCTTCCATAGAGGTCTTAACACGGTATTCGCATGGGTTATTGTCAACAATGCATTACAAAGTTATTTTATTTTTGAAGATTATTACTGCTAAAAATATTAAGAAAACCTTCAAATTAACAAAACTATATTGCATATGTGATTTAGTCTTTCATTCCAATGTCTTATAGTAACAATTTGATTGTTATCGATCATAAGGTTAGTCATTCTTGCTTTCTGGTTAGAAAACCCCCAAATTTCAAACTTTACAAAGATTAGCAGATATTTTCTGATCAATTATTTTGCTGAATCATTTATGTGCATGAATGTAGAAATTATTGAAGCCCATATGTTCATCTGTGATTCGAATGTTCAATTCAACACAGTGTGTAATTTTATCTCTATGACTGTATGTGTGATAAAATATTTATTGGACAATTGGCCTTATTTATATGTATCCATATGTTGTAAATCAGACGTTTAACTATCAAATATACTGTCCTTTATTATGAAGTATTTATATTGTGATTCCATGGTTAGAGAAGACAAATCAAGGGTATTTTTATTCCTTTCAACTTCATTCTGTCTACTTGATATTGTTCATTTAGTATTATTTATAATACATTTGCGGAGAATTTGCACAATTTTGATGGGTTTTTTTTAACAATTTGTGACTGTTTGGAAGACCACTGAAAATCATAAGGGGCTTGTGTTTTGTTCGGTATCATCTAAGGTCTTCCGTATGGAATATTAAGTCCTAATGTAGAACATATAAAACCTCGAAAATTTTTCATAAGATTAACACGACAGAGGAAATATGATAGCATCTATAGAGCATGGTCCTAAGTGTTCAGTAGATTTAATCGTTACTAGAGTAAAGATTGCACTATGCTTTTAGTCTAATATAAAAGAGTTGCTATTCAGTAACAGCTTATCCTAAATATGATCAGCTCAAACTGCTAGAACGAAAACACTGAACTTGTAAATGTGACTGTTATAGGTATGAGATTTCACTGGGTATAGAGTAAAATAATCAATTTTCAGAAAAATTAGCACTTGTTTGCTGTTGGACGCATAAAATGTAATTCAATTGCCTTAAAAATCTTTAAAAAGGTACCATAAAACGCCATGCTGAACATATACTTGAACTTATTATGTATATTTATAAATGTAGTTTTACGTTAAATCTTACGAACTATGTGAAATATAGTACATTTCAATATATAAATAATGAATGATATAGTTACCAACGAAGAAGGGCATAGAGTTTATTACTTTAAATAAAAGTTTATTATCAATGAATTTTTCTTCAAACTATATAGAGAATAAAAGTAAAAACATTTTGATTCATCTTTATTCTACCTCTATTTACATATTTAAATCAATACACCCATGATTACTGTACAGCAATAACCTTTGTAATCTTTCAGGTCAATTTTATGAAAGGAACATTTTATTAAAATTATTGATGAAATTTGGCATAAATTGATTATTTATTCAATAATAATTAAGATTTTAGTACCGGTTGTATAAAGATATCGTTGAGATTGTTGTAATCATAGTTTTACACTTGTTGAGATTCTTCGGAGTACCCTAACCGTTTCACATATCAAACATGGCCATATTGGTTTACTTACCTAATTCACTATCAAAGATCAAATGATTAAGAGTGATTATAATCTCTTATGTCACCAATAATAAGTCCTTCATTTTTGCTTACCACATTTTAACCTCGTTCAATACTTTACTCAATTTCTCCTTTCTCAAGTCTATCAAAAGAGAAGAATCCAAAATGAATGAACATCAGGAACATCTAAGAATTATGACTTATGAGTTAGGCAGTTAAACAAGTAAATTATGAAGCGATAATGTACAACAAATTATAAATCTTTACCATTAAACCACTAAACATTTTTGATATTATACCGAGTAATATATTTAATAATTGATAAAAATATGGGTTGAACAAAAATATATTTTATTCCGATTAGTTTTTTTATAAGGGTCGTATATCAATATATAGGTTGTACAATTAAGTATAAAACCGATACCAAATAGATGATAGTGAGTCAACTTAATAATATGGTAATCAATTAGTAACAAGGTGAATATTTCATAACTAGTTAATTATCACAACTAGTTACATAAGATTAAGGATAGGAATTAAACTTGGATAAATATTTACATATATGTCTTTTGTGTTATCTGAGATTAATGATGAGTAATTAATAATATAGATGCAATGAATACAAGGTTATAAGATTATTCGACAGGTTATTTAAGATTAAAACTAGAAATCAACATGTTAATAAATCGAGGTTGGGAAAATCTGACAGAAGAAATTTGAAAAATGTAATAGCAGCTAAGTAACAGGCGAAGGTAAATTCAGAGGCAGTGTAAGCTTTTCTTTATACAGAGGTTAGGTTTATTGGTATGTATTCTGATGTCTTCTGCTGTATTTAAGAGCAGGATTCTGGAGCCATAAAATAAGTTTGATGGGATCCCATAGATAACTTTCAAGGCTGATTTTTTTCAGCATGATAGCAGTATCGGTTAATGCTCTAAGACAGAGCTTCTTATTATTTCATTTTGTCTGTTGGTCAGTCATGTGGAGTGGTAGTTTTATCATGGGATAATCTTAGTTAGCTAATCATTTAACATCAGAGAAAACTGGACAGATGTATTCTCCTAGTAAGGTCTCCTCGGAAATGCACTTTCGCGACCCCACTAGTGATCAAACCCAAGACCATCAGTTCTCGTGACGAGTGATTAATCGTTAGACCAGTGAGACAAAATCCAGTAGTTTATATGTCCAACTTCCTTCAATTCTTAATACTGTCCAATCATAACCCAATGACATTAGTGATTAACTACCTAACACCTGACATGGTTGGACTTCATATATAATATCTGACTGTCTGAGTAGTGAGATCAATCAGTCAAATAAAAGTTTCCATTTAGAACTGAATGAAAATACTGGAAAACAATTATTTAATAATTAGTTCTTGAAAATATATAAACTTACTAGCTACATAATAGTTAGACTAAGTTTCATACATTTCTTTTATCATAGCTTCCTATAATAACACAATGTAGCAAATAATTATTATACTGGAATATGAGTTAATGACCACTTTTTAGGATTATTTTTGTACTTCATCTTTTAAGGTGGTTTCTTATCATTTGTATGAATTATCTTAACATTTAAAATGTAAATAATATCCTAATATCTATGGCAACATGATACTTTGGTAAACAGATGAGGTACATAAAGAGATGAACGCTTAGTTTACAAACAAGCAAGTACGGAGCAACATCCGAAAAGAGGAACATCTATTGAAAATATGGAGCAAGGGAGTAACATATATGTGTTAAGTATGATACAAATATTTAAGCATATAAACCCTTCAACACTTAGCTATTTTGATAAATCTTTGCTAAAATTGTTTAGTCTTTGATACTCAAAAGATCATAATCAAGAATTAGCAAAGAAGAGATTTTTAAATTGATCTGATTAAGAAGTGGTTATTTATACGTAAGGTGAATCAAGTTGCTTGGGAGAAGAACATCAAAACTGGTGAATGCAATGTACTTCATTAAAGGTATAAGTGGTATGATGAATCATCTACTGAAATTAAGTTATGGCTGTACAATAGTAATGAAACAAATAAAACAAATAACGTGTTGGTTATTCAAAGAATTAAATTTTATCAAGTGTTCACAGTTATTTAGCATCACATTTTATAAACGGAATTACCGAAAACGTTGAATCGTAGTAATACTTATGTAGCTTTCATCTTTTTTGTTCAATCATTTTTTATACCCATAATGTTCCGAAAATTTTTAAATCATTACATTTTATGAATTCCCAGTAAGTATTCGATGATATGTCATGAAAGACAATTGAAGTTATGTACATTTTTACCATTAATAAACTTATATATTTTTTTAGATTTTAAATATTTTGTAATTTGGAACTGGTGAGTGCTTCATAAACAATTTATTGTAAAACTCATTTTATGAGTAGTGCCAATGTAAAGTGTTCCCTTGGTAATAAACAGATGCATAATAGACCAGTCAGTAAATATTTTGTTAAGGTAATAAGTAATGTTCAAGACGTACCAGGAACAAAGCATTGTATATGGGTCACTCAGTTAAATTTCTTCACATATTTTCCAACTTAGCTCTAAATAACTTGAAGAAGACACGATTCATTATAGGTATGATGCTTAATAAAACCATACAAAGTTTCTAGGACTGTTATCAACTATCTGTACAGGTACGTACATAGGTGTACTCCAAAATGATTTTCAGTTGATCAATTCACTGTTGCAATCTAGGTATTTGAATATAGTACACAAATACTATTGTTTATTCAACTAAGAATATCACATTATGCCTTTTTTAAAAAAATTATTTGTCGTCCGTTGTAGTGACATATTCGGATGCTGGCATAAGTTTATTCTATTAAATATCCTGTATTTCATATAGTTCACTAATGATCAGGATATCTAATTAAATGTGTATAGGGCTTCACATGAAAAATAATTCACTGAATCTTTAAGCATCAGGGTAGCTGACTAATCTATCAATGAATCAACTATAAGTGAGAAAACGACAACTAAAGTTGTCTTTTGGTTTCAAAGCTTGATTGATGTTAGCCAATTAAAGGACTTTAAATGATTATCGAGTTTAAAGACAATGAAGGACTAGTTTGAGTGATAATCAGTAGGATGCAAACATTTTTCTCTAAGTGGACTATAAAATCAACCATTTGTACAGCTATTTAGATTTAAGACACAGCCTCTAATGTTTGCACAATTCCTCAGTTAGAAAAATGTGTTCATGCTCAATTTAGGTCTTACTAATAAATGAAGAAATACACTTTTCTCAGTTCAGTCGCATTCATAATTCACACAAATCATTGTATTTATTTTGCATAGCGTGGATTATAGAGAGAGTCGTTATTTATCAGCGAAGAATGATTACAGTGTCGTAGTAGTGTTTGAGGTTACTAAGTAGTGACAAATGTCAAGTTGTTTCTAGCCCTTGGCGTTTGTCCAATTCTGTCGACCAAGTTGTAGTATGGTTATTAGTCTAAATGACTTGACATAGAGTGCACTGTGTTTTGGTATTAGGTTATCGATGGCGAAATGGCTAACAGGAAATGTCTTAAACTGTGAAGCTGGGTGGCATGGGTATCGATTCCAAAGAAAGTATTGATTTCCTCAAGATTGCCGGCACACCTTACTGATGAGTGCCAAATCAATCGATTTGTGTGAGGGCTGGGATACTGGCATAACACGCTGAGATGAATACTAGCAAAATAACGAACAAGATGTAATTTGTTCTGAACCGTCAAAAATTAGGATTAGACCTAGTTCAATATGAAGACAGTTTTCTTTTCAACATAATATTAACTAGTGAACATATAAAACCCATTAGGTATTCTATTTTAAATCTGATTTGATTTTTAATGTTAATAAACAAATTTTTATTGTTGAAAACTAATCTGACTGAATCCTATTAATTCAAAGTAAACACCAATAATAAATAATGAACTTTATTCTATTACTATGGTGCATAGAAATTCTTTATTAGCCGAATTTTTTTTTCTTTTAAAACAAAAACAAAACAGTTATGAATACTGTTCGTAGTATTTCTCGTGAAAAAGAGAAAGAAAACAAAATTACATTTTACAATTTATGAATTAGACGAAGGTCTACTCTGTTGTTTTATATATACATATCATTCTGTGTGCATGTATAATCTGTAACATATATATTTTACTACTGGTTAATATATTATTTCATAAAAAGGTGAATAGGTCATATTTATTGTAACTATGGAACAAAATACACTTGTGAATGGTATCTGTCAGTAGTTTCATTATATTTATTGATTTTGTATTGAATATGAATGAATATAGTACATGAATATTTGATTTATATCTATTATGAGGAAATCCTGTAGTAACAGTAGAAGACATCATCATCATCGTACATTCTCCATTACATTTTGTTTAGCAAATTGTTCTCGTTTATTTTCTTTCTTTTTTAGTGAATAGACTTTTTTATTAAAATGCACCTGTGTAATAAAGAAAGATTATGATTTGGTTTAAGATAATGAAAAAGTGGATTATTGTATTTTGTTCTATTAAATAAATAAAATAATGAAAATTGGTGGTCTTAAAGGTTTAAATTTTATCTCTATGGAATTTTGTAGGGTAATATAAATGGAAAAATTCTAAATTAGTTTAGTATAAGTAGTTAGTGGTTTCTGTTTCTTGTTAATACTTTAAATAAAATCAGTTTTTGATGAAAGCTACATTCATATCATACTTATCCGATATTTATTTCCTCAAACAGTAAATAATCGGTGAAAATAAAAATAAAATAATCGATAAAACGGGGTCAAGTATATAGAATATCTACATTAAAATGTTATTCAGTAATTGATTGTAGAAAAATAGAAGTGAATGCATTTTCAGTATTTATGTACACTACTTATATGGAATAGGTACTTTTACCTAAGTATATACTGGATGATTGAGTTAGCTTAGATAAGTTTCTACATGTTAAACGAAGTAATTTTATTGTGTATATCGAACTGATATGTGGAATACTTTAAGAGAAAATGAAGAAAGTAGACTGTGCTGATATATGTACTTCTACGTAAAGGAAAATAATTACTTAACTTCCTATTGATAATAGCATAACGCGCTTTTTTAAAGTCAGGTTTATTTTGCATTGATTGTTTGAATATTTTCATTGATGTTTAGAACTTCAACTGATCAGTCTCCATTGGCATATGTATATCCTGTGCGGATTGTCTCAATATATACTAAGTCACAAGCATTATAAGCAGAGATGGATGGTGACTGGAATTAAAATCTAGGACTCAGAATGTAGGTATATCCAGCTGACCAGTCCTAAATAGGGCGAAACGCCTATCCTGGATTCCACTGCTAGCCACCATCTATCTGTACATATTTTGGTAAAACGTTTTAGATTTTCTATGTTTTTTCAACAGAACGAGATTTTATTTTATCCACTATCTATCTTAAGATCTACAATGTGTCAAAATATTATTATGCAGATAAAAAAACCAAATAATTGTTTAAATTCATTCAGTATTGTTTGTTTGAATCTTCCCATCGATTTGTTAGGGCTGCAGCTGGTCAGTCTCTAATTGGCATATGTGCATACTGTGCGTATTGCCTCAATATAGCCTTAATTCACAAGCATGGTAAGCAGAGATGGATAGTGGCTAGCAGTGGAATCCAGGACGCGCGTTTCGTCCTATTTGGGACTCGTCAGCTGGATGTACCTGCATCTCAGTGTTGATGTTCACTCTGTGACTCGAAACCAGTACCCTCGCTTCAAACGCCATCGCGTTATCCACTCGGCCACTG
>NW_017386071.1:65685-78928 GCF_000237925.1 Schistosoma mansoni
TAGTACTGCAATTGATCAGTCTGTTATTGGCATATGTGTATACTGTGCGTATTGCCTCGGTATAGCCCAAGCAAGTGGCTATCAGGACTCAGTGGCCGAGTGGATAACGCGATGGCGTTTGAAGCGAGGGTACTGGGTTCGAGTCACAGAGTGAACATCAACACTGAGATGCAGGTACATCCAGCTGACGAGTCCCAAATAGGACGAAACGCGCGTCCTGGATTCCACTGCTAGCCATTATCCATCTCTGCTTACCAAATAATTGTTGTTATCCGGAAAACGTTGGGTGATGGTGTTGTGACTTTAAGCCCGGCTAATTATCCCGTAATTTATTAGCCAATTGAAATTCGACTTAGTATTGTTTCAAACCAATGACGTTTGACCGGTATGAGCAGCCTAGCGTCCTTGTTGGTCTTTCGTTCACCAAGTCCTTCCAGTTGAGTCCAAAACGCCAATAACAGGTTCTACTATGTGAATCATTTATTTCAAACATACTTGGTTTATATGTCAGCCAAACAGACCTCATCACACCATAAAATAGGGAATAATATTTGTACAAGATCAAGCCAAAAGTGGCTGTGACAGTTGGAGACTGTAATTAATAAACTGAGTATAATTTAGTAATAGAGAATCATATCACAATAATCTATAGGTCAAAATGAAGCTTATGATAGGAGGGATACAGATATACATAACCTAGGTACTGACTAGTTATACAATAGGAATATATATATATATGCATATATATATATATATGTATAATATTAGTCCATTAATAGTTCTCAGAAGTTACCCATAATTTAACCTGTAAACATGTGACTACATGACCCTTTGCTTAGTAACTGATAGATCGGGTTCATGTCATTATGGCTTTTGATTATTTATTGATGCGAGTTATGGGATTTTTAGGATATTTGGACATTATTTAACATAACGACTAAACACTTGAGATCTAAATTTTATTTATAGTTATTGCAATTTAAGATCGAATTATTATTAAATATTCATGAACACAAATTTGTTAAGGGCTCACAATTTATTTAATTTATCACCATCCAGCGTTATCAAACAAAGTGAATAAATAAGGTCTAAATACAAAACTAATGTGAAAAATCTATAGAAAGAGAGAAGATTTGAGAGTTGATGTGGTTATTTACAGAGTCTTCCCTAACTCATGATAATGTTCTATATGTATGAAAGCCGAGTTCGAAGTCAATTAGACAATAATGATAGAATACAATAGATGAATGTAACTGTTTTAGTTTTGTCTGATATGTAATCATTATTAAGAAAATGAAACTACTTATCAAGTTTGTTTTATGTTTTTCTAACTATGATAAGAGAGATCTATTATCCCTTTGGGTAGTTTGACAGTTGTTATATATTGAATAAAGACATCTGTACAAAAGAAAATGAACTGAAGATAACGAGACGAAATCACTTATCGTTTTTCCTAACAAGCAACATCAGTTTAAAAGACAATAGCAAAAGTATTTGGATATGTAGAACTAAGCTAGACCACACTCTGACTCAGTTTAACGATAAGTACCTATTACTCACAACCAATAATTATCTGTTTATTAAATCTATATGAATATAACATAAATCAATTAATTGACAATGGCAATATGTTTTATTTAATTTACATGAATTGTTTGAACAGAGTAGTTATCCGTTTATTTATAAATTTTTCAGTACAATGAATAATTCATTTTCATCTTATCGATATTATCCACCGGTAGAGTTTACACCGACAACTCCGCCAACAACGTTAGTTAAATGTAAAAATTCTAGTGATCAATCTAACGATCATAGAGTACAGAATGATTCTCAATTTAACTATTATACTAGAAATTTAAGAACTGATTTAAATACTGAATGTACATCAAGCACATGTGAACCGTCGAATACTTTATGTACTGAAACGCAATTCATACAAAATACACCTAACAATACATCACAACAAACAAATAATACCGTTATGAAAAAGAATTTACAAAACAAAAGTACTACTAATGATATGGATACTTCGATCTTTCATGGAAGACAGCATAGTATGCCCATATTTATGCCATCATATACAACATTTGATGATAATACAGCAAATAAAATAGACAACGAAATATCAACAGACACAGAGAATTCACATGGATCTAAAGAAATTAATCGAATTACATTAATTGATAAATCATCTAGACCGGTTGCAACTAGTATTATGAGTAATTCTACAATTGATACAGGGACAGGTATAAAACAAGCAAGTACAAAAACATCAAATCCAAATTCATTAAACGTAGTTATCGATATTCATTTACATGGCGTTGGTTTATCTGATAATCGTATGACACAAAGTTGTATACAAGAGAAAGATTATGATAGATCAATAGATGATAAGTTATTGAGTAAAACAAATTATAATAAATGTTCAATGGATGAACTTTTAACAAACATGGATTATTGTACACTAAGATGTAAACCACATAGGGCTATCTCTTTGATTGATCAGCAAAATTCATCTTCACAATCCTCTTCATATGAATTAAATACTGGTGAAAATCGATTAAGTCAAAGATTGAATAAGTTGTAAGTTGGAATGAAAGTAGCCATACATGCATGAAGTAGCCTGAAAGAATGCCTATCCCTCTTTATGATGCATGAGGTAGTTTTTTTGTATTCGAATGCTATATGATAGTTTATGTTTTTATTTTAATTAAAAAGAACTATGTACTATGTCAGTCAGGGCTGTGTTACAAATTTGAAAAATGTTTTTATCAGAAGTTTAAATGAACAATCAACATTTAGTTCCAAATAAATGATGTTTCACTATGCTTTATACACCAGATGTCAAATAATCCTGGTGAATTAAGCTAAATCAGGCTTGCATAGACTATTCGAAGATAAAATTCAGACTAAACAACTATCTAGTGGCTTCTCGTTCCCAATACTTGTCTAACTAAATTCATTTCTTCATGGAAACCATAGGACAAAATTAAATCTTTCAGGCATAAATCATTTGTTGGAAGCAATTCGTGAATTTTTAATTTATTTTCTCCACTTAGAGCCTGTGATCTAATTAGTATTCAACAGTATTCCTAGTAGGCACAATCTTTTTCCGCTTAAAAGAACACAGATAAGCTAGGTTGAAATTACAGATTTTGCAAATTTATGGACAATTAATTTTCTTCACTGATTTGTGGAGCTATGATGACCATAGTGTTTAACTTGATATTTGAACGTAAGTCAATCGAAGCTTTAGTTTAGATAAATAATTCGTCTAATCACGAAATATTTCCACAATTTTCAGTAACCCATCTATTCAAAATGAAAAACCCTTTAAAATGTCCGTTGTAACATGTAGTTTTTATTGTAATATCTAACATTTAAATAACCAGTCTATAATTATCAGATTATTAGGGATCCAGTTATAATGTGTAGAAGTGTTATTATCAGTTCTAAGCAGTGCCGATTTCATAGTGGTGGTAAGTCAGAGTAAAAAGATACGAAAATGTGAAAAAGCGAATTTAGTGATAAACACAACCGACCGATTTTTGTTATCTAAGTTTCCGTCTATGAGTTTTAAACATTTGAATAAATGCATTTTAAAATTTTCAGCACTTTTAAGGAGCAGATCAAGAATCTATAACTTTAAAATCTGTTATCCTTTCATGCTTTAGCCACGTTTAGTTATTTCATAGTATAGTATGGTCAGTATTACAAGTTTCTGTAAGAATTTATTTGACTTTCCATTGCTTAGGTAGAAGCTCACGGCCAGATAAGTAGTATAGAAAATCAAACTTCTTTCAGATTAAATACAGCTACAACGAATTGTTAATATAATTCATTTTCCGTCACATGAGAATTGATGATATAGAAAACAAACTATTGGAAAGCATTGTAGCTACTTATATCCTATTTGAATTGAATATCTTAGACAAATATAACTTCGGTCTGTGGGAATGATTCAGAAAATTTTTACTTGGGTTTTTACATTTATTTCGAAATGTCAGACCTCTTACTGTTTTATAAAATGTCAGTATTATACCAGTAATGTATCTGCATTCACGTTAAAACTTTCTATTTGTTTTTTTCGAACAAAAAATATTTTTAACTAAGATATTAAGTTAATTCGATTTTTGTATCTTGTCATGAATTATCGTTTCTTCGTTTTCGTTCGGTCTATCAAGAATGAAGAGGAGGGAAATATGAATTTTAAGCATCTTGTACAAAACTGTAGTTGTAGCACGCATGCATGCCTACATATATTGTAGACTTTCTTAATTAAATATACTACTATGAAATTAAAATTTTAATGAATTAATTAGACATTTGGTTTTGTTTTAATTGGATACTTTAGTATCTAAGTTTAAATTTAGATAAATTTTAATCAAAACTTACGCAAACAACAACTTTGTGTATACCTACAGATTGATTAGAATTTTATACTTTACAACAAATATACCGCATGCACATTTATTTGTAATAAAAGCAAGTCAATAGCATTCGTTCGTGAATGTATAGATTGTTTTGTTCAAGCTTCAATTTAGTTATTTTGAAGAAAAAAAAGAGGAGCAGTACAAAAGTGAATTTCATAAATTTACACTGATGAATAGTTTGAATGAGAAAGTAAATTATTTTGTTCTTTACAACAGTATACCCTGTCAATATTTTCAGTGAATAAAACTTTTAAACTGAATTTCTTGGTTTAAAAAACATTCAAATTTTCTTATAATCTAAGTAAATACCATTGTAGTGAACAGAACAGCGGTTGAGGACAATCGAATGTATTTAAGCACAGATTACAGACTATCTCACTAAATTCTGATAACCATACAGCAAACAGTTAATTTGCAAAATAACAATCAATTGTTTCAATCTTCATTGTTCCTTCAGTAAATATCAGTTCATCTACTCTAATTCCATTGTTCATGCATTTTCCTACCAATTGCGTTCCATTTCACTTCTTTCCTTATCGGTCTTCTGACAAAATACATTCTATGTCTGACCATCGCCACATACTACTTATATAGATATAAGTAGACCACACTACACTATCATTGTTTATTAAACTATTTCAACTTTATAAAGTATAGATTTTTCAGGGAAATTTTATTAGTACATGGATGAGTAATTGAAGCATATCACTTTACAGAAAGTTAGTTACTCATTACTCAATGATAACCTTATTGCTTAAAAAGTTATTTTACTGTCGAAAAATACATTTCATAAATTACTTACTTACGCCTGTTACTCCCAATGGAGCGTAGGCACATTTCATAAACAGATTATCATATTTTAATGTTTAGATAATATTGAGTAATTTGAAGAATGCATGGTTTTATTGAAATAAGACGACTTAGCACTAACATTATCTTTATGCATACATATTACTGTAATTTTGAAATTGTCCTCAATTTGGTACTTTTTAGACCATGGAATAAACACAATGATTATGCAAATAGAATAAACTCGGCTGATATAAAATCAGATAATGTAAGCGATAACAAAATGAAATGTTCAATTGATACAAACAATTGGGAACCACACATTCATAACCATAATTATAATATTAAATCAGACGATATTAAATCACGTTTAAGAAATCAACATCATCAGTTGTATAATCATTATCATCATCAGCATTGCAGAGGACATAATCGGTCGATATATACGGATCAAACGAATGGAATATGTGTTGATGATTTACGTATCCGTGGAACACCAATGCCTGTTCATCGACAGTTGGCAAACAATTTACAAGGTTAGTTCTATACGTTGATTGATGAAAAATGTAATTAATAACCACACAGTTCTTAATTAACTTATGTTTATTTATAAGAGTAACAATTATACTCTTGTTTAAAGACTATAGCGAAGTTTTGATTATTCAATTCCTAAATACATCCTAATTATGACTAAAAATATTTAATAAATATCTGATTTACCATAATTCTGTTACTAGAGCACTCGTTTTTTGATTATTCATTAAGAAACTTCTTTATTCATTACTGTGTATCAGTCCTGGATGTTTTAAAGAAATTATATAAATAATTTGTATTTAAGAAAATTTAATAGTTTAAGATGAAATTGACGGAGGTTATAATTATGTGGATAAAACCAACGCTAACTAAAACACAGTGCTTAACCGTTTTAATCCTAGTATTGTGCTCATTAGCTGTCCCCCCTCACAATATCATTCAAAATCAAGATCTTTCAATGAGCATGATACTAATGAGTTATCTATACAATATTCTGTGGTTCATATCTTGTGGTTTCAGTCATTTTCTAATAAAAGGTTATTCTCATCCAGTTTTGTCGGCAAGTAACCGCCTTTCTCTCGACTAATCGGATCTAAAACTTTAGTGTGCACCAATGAGCAATGCTGTTGGTGGATGAAATACCTTTCTGATGTTTATGAGTTTTCTATAGTCCCTCATTTGTTGTCAGTTTACAAACAAGTTATACAAAACTCTGTATGGTTCTTCGTAAAAATAGCTTATTTGCTTTTCATTACAAGTGAGTCGTCTGTGCTTAATCTGAAGGTATTCTCCAATTTATTAGCTAGTTAGAACTTAAAGGTTAACTTCCAAAATACTTGCCTATTGAATTATTGATATTCGTTCATCGCTAACAATTATTCAATCAAGTGTACTACTGAAAACGTTTGAGATAAAAACACACATCTGATGTTTTGAAATATTTTCACTTCATATAAGAACTCTCATCTAAATTAGAGCGAATAGTTTCATAGTATTTGAGCGCCGAGTTGATGTAAGACATTAAATAGGAATAATATATATTTGTAAAATAATTCATTCGCTGAGATTTTACAAATATATATTATTCCTATTTAATATTTTCACTTCAGTTTCAAATAGGTACGAAAACCAAGATAAAACATCCATCATTTATGAACTAAATGTATTTAGATTAATAGAAAAGAATGAATGTTTTATTGTTTTTAATTGAATTGGCACATGACTATTATTCATTATTTATCACGATCCAATAATTAAAGAACACAACAATCTAATTATTAACAAATGGAAATTAATTACTTGAAGTTTTAACTAGAGAAAATTCCTAGTTATGTTTATTTCTTAGTTTATTTTTTTTCTTTATGAAATACCATACACAATATACCATTAACTAACTTGATCTCCTGTTGGATTATTCTTTTTAACGACTATTGGTAATTTATTTGATTGCGACTAAAGATGACTAATAAATTTCATTTCACAATTTATGAAAGAGTTTTTGATTTTTTATAAGAATTTAGTTAGTTCTTCTATCATTTAAAATGTGTTTTTCTTTCAGTAATATATTTAAAAGTCCAGTTTTCAGTGATTTGTAAATACTATATAGTTGAAATCATGAGTCAATTGCAGCTAGACCACCATGGAAAACCTGGAAGCACTGGAAGGCCGTTTCGTCCTGTAGTGAAACTCAGCAGTGTAAATCCACGATCCCGCCTCGCGAGATCCGAACTCAGGACCTATTGGGAGATATGAACTCACTGAAGACATTGGTAAATAGTTGCTCAACATCGTGAATTGGTTGAAGTTAGGCATTAACACTATCGGATACCGGCTCAGTGGTCTATCGGTTACGTGCTCTGGCACGGTACTGGTAGGTCCTGGGTTCAAATCTCGTGGATGCGCACTGCTAAGGAGTCCCATAATAGGACGAAACGGCCTTCCCGTGCTTCCAGATTTTCCGTGGTGGTCTAGCTTCAATTGACTCATGATTTCAATCATATAAAATTACTTTAATATCCATTAAACCCCATTCTGATTTGTATATACATTTAAAATTATTTCTGTTCAACATTAAAAATGCCTTAGTAATTAAATTTTTTTCGATATTAAATTTCTTTTCATGTATTTATTTTATCTGTTATTTATAATTATGACATTTAAGTTATGAATAATTTTCATAAGATCTCAATTACAATTTCATGTTTGTTACTCATTTTGAAAGAAGAAGACATATATGATACAAATTTGTACTCATTGTAAAAGTAGACAATTTATTAATTTAACTTCAATTATAAAAGTACTTTTATTCTTTGAATATTAATTCATATAATAATCATATTTTGGGTAATCATCAATATTCTCTTACAGTAAATCAATAAAAGAGTTGATAAGGTTTACAATTTCTCATTTTAATTATTCTACTGAGATTTTTAAACCAAGATATTCAGTACAACTAATTTCAAGTATCTAAAAACTTTCGTCTAAATTAATGCTAATAGTTTCACAGTATTTGGGCGATCTTAATGATTTCCTAATGCTGCTTTCTTTGATATCTTGATATAGTCTATTATAGATGACTAATGTAATCTGAAATCCGGATATTGTTACGGTCTTTTGTTGAAGAATACAACAGCTGTTAGTTAGTTTTACTTGGTTAATTGTGTTGATGTTGGCCTAAGCTTTATTATACATAATTCTGTATTCGAAAGATAATTCTCTTTACTGTTTACAAGTACTAAGAAATGCTTTACTAGGCAGGACACTATCTCATTATTAAATATTTCGTTAATATATATTATTACTCACCATTACATTTGTACAAAGAAGAAATAATTGCACTAATTTACTACACGAATCATCAAATTATGGATGATAATGGTAATTGAATTCAGTGTAAGACTACTTCTATATTATGACTACTTTATTATTTTACTTACCTAATGATTGAATCTTCTTTTCATTAAAATGCAAAAGTGTAATAGAATAGAGACTTAAGTTCTTTTTAACACAATTCACCTATACTATTGAACAAAATTTTTAAAATTTTATCCTCTATTTACTGATTAACTTTTACAGGTAATAACTTGAAGTTATCTACTGTCAGTCGATATCCTACGATGCCAAATATAAATAATTCATCAAAAAGCTTCGATTATATTGAATCGAATTCAGGAACATTTTCACAATCAGTTGATATTCCGTTATTGATTCGATTACTTCAATCATCTGATCCAGATGTTGTATCAAATGCAGCTGCTTACTTACAACATTTAGTTTATCGTAATCCAAGTTTAAAAGAGAAAACACGGCAAGTATAATTGGTTTTTTCTCATACTCAATGGGTGAAAATGTTTATTTTATTTTGTGGTTATAGTTTTCTTATTTGTTGGTTGATAGAATACTTCTTTAGTTAAATTATTAATTGACTAATTACAAGTTATTTTAATAGTTTTCAGTTTTCTGAAACATTTTTGAAGATGCTTTCCACTGGTGTCAGATAACAAAGTCTCATTTATTTCATTTCTTTAAAATAAAGCACGATTATCACCGTTTTGTTAGATACACAGGTCACAGATTAACACTAGAACGTCTAGTGGCTCATTTCGCCTTGCGAGCTAGAAACCACTTATTTGATGCTAAGAAAATCCATCGATGGGTCCTTCTGAAGAGTCCTAAACTACACTGAAATGGAAATTGTTAGTGTCCTCTTTTTTAAAACTTCTTCTATCTAGTATATTTTGGCGAATAAATCTTCCTTCATGGGACACCAAATGCCCAAAAATATCTGTTACGGCTGTAAGTTAATCGATATCTGGAGAAGCGACTTATCAATAAGAGCCCTGGTTATATTTCTTTACCCCAGCGTTTATTGTTTCGGCTTTCGCTAGCCTCCCGAGCTTCGGTCAGCTTCACGCTTCAAATGGTAAGGTGAACCATAAGTTTGAGACAGAGTATAACCCTAACTTTGATTGGTCCATAACGTAAGATATCCTTCTAGTTTGGAGTTCTTTACGATAGTAGAACATAGTAAACAGCATTTCAGTAATATTATATGTATTTAAAGTACTCATCGGCTTATATACATGAGTTATCAGACCATGACGCACCCTAAGTATAAAATCACAATTGATATACATTTGCACCGTAAGCGACAGAAAACGGAACAAACGGTGAATAACTAATTAACAATATCGGTATCAGGTTGTCGAGATCATTGAGTTTCATTGAAATCGTGAACCATTCAATGTCAGGCCACCATTAAACCTGAACGCACTGAACGGCCATCTTGTTTTAGCGTGGAACTTCTCAGCAGACCACATCCATGATCCCTCATGATGGAATCGAACTCAGGACCTTCGGTACTGAGAGCGAACACTTAACCTCTAGACTACTTGGCCAAAATTCCGTGGTATTAATGTCTAACTCCAGTTAATCTGAGATATCGCGCAACCATGCTAGGACGAAACAGCCGTTCAGTCCTTCGAGGTTCTCAATGGTGGTCTAACATTGACCGGTCTGTGATTTTAACGTAACTAAACATGAATGGTTCATAAGCTCAAAGGAAGTTCACGACACGAGTAATGTAGAAAAGAAATTATCTATTTACCTAATAATTATACATTAGGAATATAATTAATATGAATTAATAAAATATTCTCGCGTTCTAATGTCATCAGTAATCTGCTTTGGAGGAAAGTTTTGAATTTTTTTAAAAACAAAAGTTCATCAAGATTTTACGTAATTATACATTTCTATTTCACTTCAGACTCTCTGGTGGTATTTCAGCTTTAGTTCAGTTGCTCTATTCCGATCACACACGTATATGCCTTAATGCAGTTGGAGTGTTACGTAATCTGACATACGGGGATACCCTAGCCATAAAAGTAAGTTAACTACAGAAATATTGTTTTTATAAAGACTTTTCTTTTTACATTCAATTGCTAGCTATTTAACAAGATTTATTACTGCGAAAAATAAGTTTAAAATAAATCGTTTGTTACACCAGTTTAATTTATACCTAAACAAATGAGATTTATGTGATAAGTAGATAAGGAATCAGTTCAGGAATGTCAGAGATTTGTCTAAAAAATAGCAAATATTACGGCTAACAAATTTTATTGACATATTATAATACAAATTATTTATTCACTAGCTGTTTATCCCTGAGGAATTAAGCTCTACCATTTCAATAATGTGCAAACTTATAGTTTTATAATCAATCCCATTCATCAGAGATCGCTCTGTTGAATTTTGAAATCTCGCTTATCCTTTATCAAGATGAAAAGCAAGTGGAGTTAAGGTGAAATTTGCTAAAATGTTTTCAAAATGGAAGTATCAGTAAAGAGATAGTATTTTTTTTCAAAAAAACCCTTTTTGGTGAAAAAATATGTTTATCCAATTCATACCATCAGATAACTACCAATGATTGTAGCTGAATAATGGGCAAGTAATAGGGCTTCTTATATTCAATATGCATCAGTATGGTAGCAAGAAATGATCACATGCAATAAAATATTGCGAATTATATACCGATGGAGTTTAATCCTAACTGGAGAAACTTGCTGGTCACAGTGATTTTCACGTTCAAAGTTTGTTGTGAACTTTTTTATCCACCCAACATTGATCATATTGTAGGTCTTTGTAGGTGAACCAACGATTGTTCGATAGAAAGTTTGACGTTTTAAATAGGATGTTGTTAGTGAAAATAATGAACTGGACATGCACATACATGTATATATATACACACACAAACCTATCTATTCATTGCTTTCTTCCTATCGAGCTTGGATATTTATTTCAGTAAAAAAGTTATCTTCTAGCCAGATTTATTATCAAAGATTTTTAATTGAAACTGATTCATCAAGATTATTGGTTAAAAAACAAAGGTGAATGAGATTAAATAAAGAAATACGATTATTCGGTTCTTAGGAACAATAAACACAATTCGAACAGAAAGCTACGCTACTTATTGGTGTTAACATTAACCCAGACAGTAGCAAATGTTTAATTTTGTCCTGAGAAATGGATAATATGTGGTTTTACCATTTACCACTGTTTAATTCTTAAACAGCCAAATAATAATAATAATGGGAATATTTCACGAAATGTGTCGGTTCACATAATTTTTCTATTATTTCTCTACGTGATTGTTTTCATCATTTCCTCATATATTTTAACGGTGGTTAGTGATTTTCAATAAAACTATAATGTTGGGTGTTTTTCTTTTCATTAATAAAAGGCTTAGAAAAAGCATATGTACATTGTAGGAATTTAAGTAGTACTGAAGAAAAGATAGCTTCTGCATAAGGTTTCATGAAAGATATGACTAAACATGGAAATTCTTTTTAAGCATTTGTGACTAAAGCATGAATGAATGAGGTGAATTCGAGGTTTGGGGTGGGACATAAAGTTACTTACATTAAATAATTCAATGAACCGCTTAATTGAGAGGTCTAAAGCACCTCTAAAATGTAATGATCTTGGTGGTTAAATGACAAAAGTTGCCACAATTTTTGTAAAAATGAATAAGACTGAAGGAAAAATGATGAGTGTGCTTCTTCAGGACTAGTTTTATGAGAATATAAAAAGCTCGAATTTTAATTTCAGTATCTTTTTTAATGAGAAAGACTTATAGTCAGGAACTACTAAAGAATAAAGCAACAGCTGAGTGGTTTATTCCCTTCAGATACTATTGAGCATACAAGTAATATCTGTTAAGAGTGAACTAAAAATTTATTAACCTTTCCTCAAGAAAGGGATTTAAAATCCACTTCTCATGAGTATAGTTTCAGGAAGATATTCAATTGTGGGGATGAAGTAAAAGGAAGAAATAAATTTGAAATGGTAATAAATGAAATTCGACGGTAGGTATTTTCAAATCCAATGTCGTTGATAAGAAGGTATAGAAATTTCAGATTTTAATTTTACAATGATTCTGTTTGGCTGTTATGTGGGATTTCTAAGAGAAAATATTTATAGTCATATGTTGATTAGTCCCTAGGAAATTAGGATTTTTCGTTTATCATTCTCTTCAACTCTGTACACCTGCATTTATACATAAATAAATGTGTACTAATAGCCCCCATTTAATTTACAATCTCGTTATAACCACAGTCTTCACTGAGATATCTGCTATAGCAACTGATATACGAATAGAAACTGACTAAATTGTACATTATATGTGAAAAAATTATATTTGAAATAGTCTCAGCGATTGAAATATAAATAATTCCAACTTGCTCTTATAATGCTTGTGAATTAAGGCTATACCGAGGCAATACGCACAGTATACACATATGCCAATAACAGACTGATCAATTGCAGTACTAAAAGTCAATGAGAAGATTCAAACAAGCAATACTAAATGAATTTAAACTTCACCCCCATCGCACAGGTAAGTGGCTATCGGGTTCAGTAGCTGAGTGGATAACGCGATGGCGTTTGCAGTGAACGGTACTGGGTTCGAGTCACAGAGTGAAAATCAACAC
>NW_017386071.1:79128-142035 GCF_000237925.1 Schistosoma mansoni
TTATTTATATTTCAATCGCTGAGACTATTTAAAATATAATTTTTTCACATATAATGAATTCTCTATACTCGGCGCCCAATTATTGTCAAACTATTCGTTCTAACCTTGACAAATATTCGTATAAATTATTTTCCAATTGACTAAATTGTAGTCTTCAATTTCAGCACAATAAAAATCCAAACCCTTACAAACAGATATTCCTTAGAGCATCTATCGATCTTTGACAAACATCTGTTGAAGACCGTTAAGTACTGGACAGCTATTATACTGGCCAATGTAAACTATGGAAATTCAGTAACCTTTAAAACGCCTCCGTACTAATAATAAGTTGCTCACTAGTGACTTACTTAAATAGGTAAATTTGAGAGTTCCATTGAAGGGCGTGATTATTAAATTTCAATCATATCAAGTGTGATAAAGTTGTCTGCCACAGGTACGATGGTGTTGGAACATTATGAAATGATTGACGTTAGAAATGCAGGCCACTGACTGTTCTCTCAGTTACCTGAAGTTTAAGCGCCTGCAAAAAAGACTGAAGTTCCTAGACTAAACCATTTATGTGGTCATGGTTGTGCACTCCTTGATAATCATATAGTCAATAGTTGTCCAACTAAGGTCATTTCATAATGTAAACTATGAAATTTCTACAATGTCCACAAAATCCTCTATATTAATAAATAAATATTGTCTGAAATTTTAGCTTAACAGTAATAGGATAATATTAAGATTAACATATAAATTTGTAATGAAAACGTTAAAGCTTGTAACTAAATAGGAAAATAGAGACAGTCCACCTAGATATGCATACATTTACCAATAGAAAATGATCAACTACAGCCTTTGACATAGACTACAAGAAAATACAATCTTTTCAAGTAGGCTTTATATACTTATTAAACAAGAAACACTCAGTATTTTTGAATTAACTTGGTATTGTTTGTTTGAATCTTCTCATAGATGTTTAGGACTGCAATTGATCAGTCTCTTATTGGCATATGTACATACTGTGCGTGTTGCCTCAATATGGCCTTAATTCACAAGCATTATAAGCAAAGATGGATAGTGGCTAGCATTGGAATCCAGTTTGACGCTCGTTTCGTCCTATTTGGGACTCGTCAGCTGGATGTACCTGCATCTCAGTGTTGATTTTCACTCTGTGACTCGAACCCAGTACCGTTCACTGCAAACGCCATCGCGTTATCCACTCAGCTACTGAACCCGATAGCCACTTACCTGTGCGATGGGGGTGAAGTTTAAATTCATTTAGTATTGCTTGTTTGAATCTTCTCATTGACTTTTAGTACTGCAATTGATCAGTCTGTTATTGGCATATGTGTATACTGTGCGTATTGCCTCGGTATAGCCTTAATTCACAAGCATTATAAGAGCAAGGATGTAACAGTGGCTAGCAGTGAAATCCAGGACGGATGTCTCGTCCTATTTTTATTTACATGAAGCATTTTCTATACATATATGAGTTCAATGCAAATCTTTCTTTATGATAATTCATTTAATTAATTAGAATGACTTCATTGAATAGGAATTATTATTTATTACAATTTCAATCATCCCTTAAAACATTTAATCATATGCATAATTTACATGATTATTCAATTAGTTTTAATGAATATAATGTAAAAAATGAACTATTGTTTTAAATGAATATAAAGTGAGATAGATTTTTCCTTTTGAAATTTTTTTTTTGGGGGGGGGGTTCACCATAATAAATAATTCAATCACTAAATAGAATTTATAATACTGAAAGTTCAGAAAGGAAAACGGTAACTACACTGATCATTATTTATATATGGTGGGAAATAGAATGAATATAAATATTAGAAATAAGTTAGAAATAGTATTAGACTAGTTCTTCATTAGAAATACGCTTTTTTAATTAATATATACGGAGTTTAAAATCTCTGTAATGACGAATAATAAGTCACATGGACTATTTTAAAATATTTTTAGAGGTGCTGTATTCACTGAGCTGGAATGTTTGGTCATGATGCTTACATTCTGTTTCTAGACAAGATTATCATCATACACTGCATAAGGACCCACAGTTCGATTGGACGTTTTTCATATTTGTATATTCGTTGTTGATATATTTCTTTTGATTATTTTGTTAGAATATTATAAGTAACCAATCACATTCCAGGTCAACAGGACATGTTGTTAGTTAATTGTGGGAAAATTTTAATAGCTCATTTCTTTATGAAGCACGAGCTGATAATGTTGCCCAGGACGACAATGAAAGCTTATGACCGAACCATCTAGGTCAAAGAACCTCATACTTCCAGAATCATCTATTTGAACTACAAATATTCCTTATTATTTTATTATTCAAACCTGTCACCTCCTAAAATCCTTCATTCTCAGTTTATTTCTTAAAATCATTGAAGTAGAAGTTTATATTTAGTTTGAGTAAGGTAAAACAACGAATTAACCCTACAATGTTTAGAAACAATGATAGACATTTATTTCTGTTCTGCTTTCAAAAACATGTTTATTTTAATTAATTTCTTTTTTGTTTGCGTGTGATAAGTAATATGACATTGGTCTATTGTTTCAAATTAGTGGTTCTTTAAAGTTATGTACATTGAAAATTGTCTCAATTATTAATTAACAGAAGCACTGTATAAGTAATAAATGAGCAATACACGGTACAAAACGGATACAGGTATCATAAATAAGTGGTTTGTTCTGTTTTCTAAAATAACACCATTTGCAACAAATGGTTATAAATAGATCATAGTATGTTTTGATAATAGCAAACATAGATTTTGTGCTTTAGTAATCTCGTTCACCGTTAGATGGAACTTAAGGATAGATAAAGACAAAAAAATTTTCGAAGACTTGTCAGAAACGTAATCATTAGAAAGAACTGGTTTAGTGCTTGTGGGTTAAGCAAAAAAGAGTCACTTCTGTTTGAACTTGACGTTAATGATGTTGTCCAGAACAATAGTGAAATCTTCACGAAAACATTTTTTAGCCCAGAGAACAAACTTCCCCAAAATCATCCTATTATGCAATAAATCTTCTCTCTCATTTTAAAATGGCATCAATGTGCAAAATCTCGTGATCTACGTTTTTTAGGTAAAGTCAATTGATAATATGGTCTAATTATCATCTAATTACATTTGTGAACAAGCATCTGAACTCTTAACTAAGTTGATCAACAGGTTACAACGTTCTGTTGAAACCTTTCATTATAAATCTTACAGTAAGTCTCTAGCGCACACTGTTTCTATTTCAGGAGATATAAAGTTTCCAAGCTAATACAAAATAGTTATTCATTACTTCTTTATTTGTGATGGTTTTCTCACTGATGAAAATAACCTTTTGAAATCACATGGTTGTATGTACTGATTGATTTGATTTTATTCCACCTTAAAATGTAGAAAGAATTGGAACGAGTTGGTGGTATACGTGCATTAGCTTGGTTAATTGAAAATCGTCAAGTTTATGGAACAACTACAGATTCATTTAAAGATTTAAATTATGGATTGTCTAGTAATTCAAGTAATTGTCACTTGAATGGCACTGAATATGATGATCTACATCAGGCTGTTAAATCAATTTTAGAGAATGCCGCTTCTGTTCTATGTAATTTAGCATCAGTAAGTTGGTTGAAACGAAGTGTTTTACAAGAAGCACTAATTCCAAGCTTATTGAATGTTATTATTGTGCCAGCGGCGACAGAAACTTCCGTTTATGCATCAAAAGATAACGGAGCGCAGTCAATTATTAATAGTATTCTGTTTCGTATTGTTACATCACTGATACGGTGAGTGTTCATTTTTTTAGATTTGATTTTTTCATCATGGCACTAAAAAACCATTATTTACTAGGTACACTTTGTCATCTGATATTTCGTACAATAGCTTTTTGACTGTTCGTTTATTTTTAATATGGACAGATAACCGCGAATATATGCATAACTTTTGTTTTTCTCAATCGCTTTATTTTAAATATGATCATCTTTGGTGATCGATTAGCAACCTGTTTACTTTATAGACTAAATTAACCCAACATAAATCTTTGTACAATTTATTTAAAATCCCAGTAATTTATAATGTTTTTGTTTTTTGTCACACCTCAAAGAAATATTAGCAGTTCTGAAGATGATGATGTCAGAGATCAAATGCGTCAGTGTCCTCAACTTGCAACTAGCCTTTTCAGTATATTACGTTATGCAGTAGAACATCAACTATACGATAAAAGATCGATAGAACATTGTGTTTGCACGATCCGTAATTTATGTTATGGTTTGCAACAGCGACAACAGACACAGCAATCTCAACCGCAACAATCACCATCTCAATCTTCAGTTACATCGTCAAGTCAAGACAGTAAATTTCAAGAGAAATCACGCAATGGTTCATTGTTAAGGATTAAATCAACCAGTCTTGTAAGCGGTAGAAAGTCAAAGGGATTAACAGAAATCAATGGTAACTAAAAAAGTTTGTGTACTTAGTTATATTCATTATGATCTCAAAATAAATGCTAAAAATAAAATGTAGTTTGTACGCTAATTGTTTAGTAGGTGGTAACTGATGTCGAATAATTTAGAACTAAGTACAGTTTGAATTTCATTTAGTGTCCGGTTTCTAGGTTTCAGTTACGTAACATCAAAATAGATAAGTTATGCCATTAAATGAAAAGATAAGTTTTCATTACTCGGTTGAGAAATTTTGTCTCGTCAAAATTAGATTACTTTAAAGATATGTAAGAGCAAGTGTATGATGTTCTGCAAGTAGTTATTCATCACATCTATTCAAGATCTGTGTCTAGAACAACGTTGGGGAAATTGTACATTGTTGTGTTTGTTACTTCTCAAAGCTCATATTATAAATACATACCAGTCAAGCGAAATCATTATTTGGATACTTTTTGACATATATTCAGGAGTACTAACTAACTCTTACTTTCTTTAAAGCCAGCTATTATGAATGGTCGGAGAATTAGATTTCCCTAATTGTCCTTGGATTTACTATTAAGGTTAACTGTTTATCAGTGGCGGTTGGATCTAAAGTTCAATGCTGGGCAATGAAATCGTTTGATATGTTTCACAGTAATGTAGTTGAAATGTAGGCTGTGCATATCTTTATGTTATTACTGAATTAAACTAACAACTATATAGAGGTATTAGACCCTAAAAACTTGGCTTCGATAATTGTTGAACTGATAATTACGATTCCCGGATCATTATAATTTTGTGTTGGAAGAAACTCAGTAACATAATTGACGTCCAAACTTGATACCATAGGTTCATGAACTTCATTATTTAACCGTGATTCTTTGACATTTTGTTGATAACTCTCACGGATTTACTCATCTATGGAACATTTAAGCAAAAAACCTGAACCAAAGGTATTGTTCTGAGTTTTTAGTGGTTGGAATTGTATCATTTCAAATAAGTGAACACATTTATGAGATATGAGTTAACAGATGATATATACCAGAATTCAACGATTTGTTTACTACACTCTTTTTTATTTTATTTTCCATTCTTTGGTTTACGATTTCATCTTCGTTATTTTCTGTTCACGTCATCATAATTTTTCAGAGGGATATACATTTGTAATTTCGTTTGGAACAATGTTAAATTGCCTAATGACTTAGTTTTATTTCGTGTAAAGTTGAAATAACAATGCATTCATATACTGAAACATGTATGATCTTTTGGTTTATCTTTATCATCATCAAGTACATCTAAATACACTTCTATTTTATAAAAATTTACGCAGACAGTCGAATATCCTGACTTTTGTACACAACAATGCGACAACTGCTAAAATATATCTTCACATCGATTGTTCATGTATGGTTGTTTTACAATATATATTCAGTTTTAATTTCGTACTTGAAAGTTTACTATTATTAAGTAGTATAAATAGCAAAGTTGTTTTTGTAAATGTCAATTTTCCGTTCATTCTTTCTTTGTTAATACTACTTATTTGTGCATTGATAATGGATCCTTGTGTTAAGATATTTTTGACAGTTATTAATGAATAATAATGATAATAATAATAATAAATGTCTCGAACCACTGATTAATTTAGCTGAGGAAACCTTCAACTTGATGATAATTTTATTTTTGTGATCTCTACATTTTCTGAAATCGTTAAAACATCAATGGATATCGTCTTTCAGTACACGTTAGTGGTATCCAGTGGAAACATTTTACAATGATTATTCTGTTATGCATATATCTTTCGTAAAAATGCCGACTTGAAATTTGAAAAGGACGATTTTATGTTCTAGATCTTTTGTGTTACAACGCAGTAAAATTTTTGTTCATCGTTCTGATCAACTGAAACTTTCAGTGTTTATAACGCTCTTTCAAAAGAGGAGGCTTGACATTCACATTGTGTATGTATATGCATACCCGTTTATTTATTATATTGATAGTACCGTGGTATATTTTTGTCGGATTGACTGCTTTAGTATATTTTGGCTGACACAACATAAATTAGGTTAGGAGTATATAGGGTAAATCGGAGGTGTTGTGGTCACTGAATAGGATGATCTAATTGTGAAGCTTTTACAGAAGCTTCATTCTGAGTTACAAATATTCATCATCGTTTTGAAAATGATAATTATCATGAACTAACTTCAGGCATTAAAAATCATGAATCACTGGAAAGCTCTTTCATTTCAATTTTCGACTCTTCAGAATTTTATCTAACCAAAGTCATTACAGACAATTCTATGTATTATACTTTGGATTTATTTTAGTTTACACAATTAATTTAAATAGTAAAATATTCTAATTTGAATTTTTTTACAGCGAACCCTGAATCACTAAATAAATCAACTAATCACTCAAAAACCGAAAATATCCCTTCACCATATGGAGATGTGGATTCAGTAAGAACATTGATCTATTTAATACAGTATAGTTCAAATCCATATACACTGGAAGCTGCTGCTGGTTCATTACAAAATTTAACGGCAGGGCATGGAAGTTCAAGTGAACATATGCGAGAAATTGTATGTTGCTTTTCATCAAACGTTTTATTAATTAATCTGTTATTTTGTTTTGAGGAAGAATAATTTAACAAGAATATTTTCATTCCTGAGTGTAAATTAAAAATTTTGTTTTAGTTCCAAGTTTAAAGGTACGTAGTTAGAATTAGACGGCAGAAAATCCTATTTGATCTGGGTTTTGTTCTAGTTGTTATTTATTAACAGGGCTTGCCTGAAACGTTCAAGGAACAGATGGTGTCGGGTGCATTCGAACCGAGGTTACCAGTTTCACAGTCTGATACGTCAGTACTGATATATTTGGCCTAAGGTTTTCTGCTGACTATCTCCAACCAAGTAACATCAAGTCATATTACACGCGTTGTTAAGTCACCCAGATAATTGGCCACATTACAACTTTGTCGAGAGAACTCGATCACTTACAAGAATTAAACAAACATGACCTAGGTCATTGCTCATTTATAGACCAATGCAAGTGAATAAACGTTTAAAAAAGGCACTCAACTTTGTAAAACAGAAAATACAAAGTCACTTCTCTGAATGAGTGTTTTGGGAAACTTCTCAGATTATTATTTTTTGACTCAGTATTCTAGACGAAATCAAGCACTCTGAGTGATGAAAAGTTAGTTGATTAGACCCAATATGACGTCAAAAGTCATTCTTAAGTCAGGTTGTTATAAATTAAAATTCTATTTCATAGGATGGTATTAATAAATAAACAAATAAATGGGATTTGTGAATATTTTCAGTTGAAATCTTCAGAATTTCGTAAGATGCTGTTCATATTTGTTTGATGCATTCTGATAATCTCAATTAAATATTAAAATATATTCTTAACTAATCAATAAATTTTATGGGACTACTGTTGAAATGCCGCCGAAAAATTTAATTTTATTTCACTAATTTTGTTGAACTACTATGAGTAGTATAAATTGAACATACAAATTTTCGTAATTACTTCAGCCACATGTCACAATGATTTGAACAACCTTTTCCTAAAAATATTTACTTAATAAAATGTTTAATTTGTACACAGTAAATTATCATAGCACTTACTATCCGAAGCCAGTTTTTCTCGCTAGAAATGTTCGTTTAGTATTTATTTACATTTTTGTATTTTTCAAGCTGAAAGCTCATGTATAGTCAATGGCAATAAATAGAAGTCTTGGTTTCTCTCAGATTTTCCCTAAATGGTGTGATTGATGTTTAAAGTTAAGAAAATCATTTTTAACAAAATATTCTTTTATGTTCTTTTTATTCATGAGGTCATGAAAGTTCCTTTGTAGTTACTGGGAACCTTAAAAAATGATTGGCTTTATCCAAGGTAATATATACACTCTGCTACTTAATAATAACACCTGATTCAATCAAGATGTACCACCGAATTATCTTAAAAAATGGACATCAAATATTATGCAATATTGATGAGGTATTAAATTTACATTGACGTATTTGGTTGGGACATGTTTTACATATGCTTAATCATTGTCTTCCTCTATGTACTATCCTAGCTGGTGCAGAATTAGGCTAGGAGAAAATTAAATAATACCTTACTAAAACTTGTTTTTAGTCCTCAAAATCACTGACCATAAGACTGAGCTATAAAAGTAGGTGTAAACTATCTGATTGGATTTCACGTGATTATCCCGGCCAATAGTAGGAAACTTTGAGTTGGAATTCCTTTTTACTGTACTGATGCAGTGTGGCAAGTTGAACAGATGGACATATGTACCACATAGACTCTGTGCAAGATTGATTGATACCATGATATATATATATATATATATATAAACTGAATACACAATGCTGAAACAAGGTATGCTAGGGAATTTCTGAAAGTTGATATATATATATAGACCAAAGTCAAAGATCAAAGTCATTCTATATTTTTAAAAATAGTTCTGAAATTTATAATGTCTGAAGGAAACACTCAATAAATAATCAATATATATATATATATAAATATATATCAACTTTCAGAAATTCCCTAGCATACCTTGTTTCAGCATTGTGTATTCAGTTTAAAAACTGAGTAAATGAATTATCTTATCAAGTTCTTGGTTGCTTTCAAAGCTATTGTCTTTTTTAATCATCTGGCTTCCTTTAGACAATCAATCACTAGTTATTTACATTATAAGATGTCTTTCTGAATGATAGAGAAATATTATTAACAATAATATTTTATTGTATTTTATGCCAACATTTGTTGTCAGTCTCAATAAATGTCAAAAACATTGGAATTTTCCAAGTGAAAATAGTTAGTAAATCGATAATGGAATGAGACTACAGAGTCAAGGTTACAAATTATTAGTTTGATTCTTTGAAATTGCAAAAAAATAATTGTTTAGGTAGTGATGTTCATCATTTGGTTTTATACATCGATTACCTCTGATGAATTTAACCAGTTTCAATATTGAAAATATTTTACTTGAATTTAATATAATGACAAAAAGTATTTTAAAATTAAATGTTTTTTTGCGGCCTATGTAACATGCCCCACATGAGCAAGTAAATTTATAGATACACATCGATGTGGCCCAAAGCGAAAGCTTATCCTTAGCACACCCCCGAATGGTAGGCCGGTTTTTTTCTTGAGAAAACATCAGTAAGATACAGGGATTTTTATTTGACTCATATGATCATTAAACTGATAGTTGATTGACTGAATGATTGGTGTAAAAGATATGGCTGATGACAAAGATCGAAGAAAATAGAGTAGGCATGATTCACAGTGCTCTGGTAACTGCATCAGTAATATATTGTCATCCATCAAATAAATTGTTAACCAAATGAGGTGGATAAACTAAACGGAAGTATGTTTGTGATTCTGTTTAAAATTAGTAATAAAAATGAAACAGCTAAAAAATAAAGAAAATTCGTACAATACTACATCAATTCATATTCACTTTGATGTTACGCTTATCTTAGAAATTTAAGTGCTGGTTTAGTGAAGACTACAAACCTAGGTTATGAATTCATTAATATTAATAAATGTAGAACCGCATTTGAACTTTAATATTATGTTGATTAATTATTAAGATATTTTACTGAGTTAACTGACTGTAAGATAAAAGTATGGATAAGTTGTTAGTAATGCTACTCATGATAACTATATGAATAAAGACGAAAAAGCTCTTTTCAATATCACAACTACACCTCGTTATGATTGATTCCAACAGTGAAAACTGTATTCAGAGTAATATAGTGATTCTGTTTTATTCGTTTACACAACTTACACTCACCTTTAATTATCCACTCGATTCAATTCTAATGATTAAAAGTATTCTAAGATTATCGTGTTGATTCCAAACTATCAGAATTAGAGCATAAAACTAGGCATCGCCCACAAAGAATTAAACAATACAATATGTATTCCACACAAACATGATTTCATTTCATCTATTCTTTTTCTCTCTACCTTTATACTCACTTTTTTTTCAAAATATGTTTTGAGTATTTCAATAATCCATATTTCTCGATTTAGCTAACTGAATTTTTCTCATTCTCATTTATTGTATTCATCTCTTATGTATTTTATAGTAATATACAAATGTTAAAAAGCAATCAAAAGATAATTTCATTTTATTTTCACAAATAAATAATCAAGTAGAATAAATGTAAATGTTTCTTTGAATTCTTTAATGGATTTAGATTAAATTTGTTTAAATGTATCTATAGTTCTTGTTTGTGTCTATGTAAGTGTATTCTGTCATCATCTGCAATTTTTGTAATAAAATGCTGCAGATGAATTCATTTTTGTATTGATCGTTTGAATCTTCCCGTTGACGTTCAAAACTGTAATTGGTCGGAGTCTCTTATTGGTATTTATCCACTCTGTACTGACCTCCTCGATATCGCCCTAAGTCAACTCTGAGATACGGGTACATCCAGCTGATGAGTCCGAAAATAGAACGAAATGTGTGTCCTGGATTTCACTGCTAACCACCATCTGTCCTTGCTTATGACGCTGTAGATGTTTTAATCAAAATCTTAAACTAAGAATTAAATCAGTCATTCCATGTTTTTAAAAATAGTTCTGAAATTTATAGTGTCTGAAGGAAACACTCAAAATAAAAGTAAAAATTATGTCTAAAGAGTTTAAGTCACTTGTTTTCAATTAAGTGGTAATTTCTGTAACGACACAATGAGTCGAAAAAGGTGGTACTGACTTGTTATCTCATCCTGGTTTGAAACGTTTTATCATTGGATATTCACAACCTACGATATTAGAATGAGGTTAGGACTAAATCTCGTCAGGTTGTTTCGAAACATCTGAATAATAAGACTGCAAAATAAAGGTATGAAATGTGGGTCACTCGATGTTGGCTCATATGAATCCATTATATATACACCTATGCTTGATTCATTTGTAAGCAATATGAAATCAAATGTCAGGAAGCATGTACTACAAATCGACGAAGGTTGTCAGCAATCAAATAAAAGAATTATGTTTCGTCTGTCGATGACAATATGCTGTAATTGATGATATACTTTGAAAGTACCCTTTATATAGAGGTATTCGTGTATATTTAAAAACATTAACATATTTTCATTTAACATACCATAACAGGTTACCCGATATGTCATCTGCTAACTTCTAAATGTGAATTAAGAGAAATATAAATTCCAATTCAACTGAAGTGACTATTACTTCTCTGGCGCAAGACTGGTAGGTCCTGGGTTCGAATCTCGTGAGTGCGGGATCGTGGATGCGCACTGCTGAAAAGACTATTATCGAACCAGTTAGAAATGAAGGAAACAACAACCCAGTATTAATAACATTAAATTAATTTCCATCTTAAAGAATATCATGAAAATTTCTCGTGAAACTGTTGACTTTATTCGCTTGTTTTTTTTCGAATTTCCTGTTTTATTTTTTGTTTAACATGATAGAAACTCACGAAATTTACCATTCACTATGATGATGTCACTTTATAAAATGTAACAATAATGACTTAATTTCTCTAATTGATTTCTCTGACCTTATTTTAGTAAGTGCTGGATTTTTTTTATTTAAGTAGAAACATAAGTATTAAATAAGAGAACAGAAATTACCCTAATTATTATTTAAAATTATTTTAACAGTATTTATAACCTAGTTTCACATGAATAGTTGATTATTTTCCGGTCACATTATTCTAATAATGATTCCAGTAAAATGTCAGTTATTAGTAAACAGATATATTGAAGTTTTATAGAAATGTTTTATAACTAACAATGAAATCTAATGCACAAATTTTGTCATATTTGCGACTCATCAGCTGGATGTACCTACATCTCATTATTGGTGTTCATGTTGGAACTCGAACCTGATACCACTCCCCGGGGTTTAAAAATATAAACTATTGGCTTTCAATTATTTAGTAGTAATGTGCTCATCACAAACCCTAAAAGTTCTTGGATTCGATACAATCTGTAAGGCTATGAATATATATATCTGAGAAGTCTAACAATACTAGAGTGAACCATCTATTCAGTACTGTTTATTCTTTTTAATGATATCAGTTTGCGAATTATGAACTACCGTCAGAGTGCAAGTTTCTTTATTTCAAAAATATTTTCTTTTATTTGAAAAAAAATAATTTATTTAAACTAGATATATGAAACAGAATTTAAAGGAAATAAGATGATGTTATTTCATAGACATTATCTAATTCGAATAAATAAGTAGATGACTGTATTTTGATAGTTGAAATCATGAGTCTGGCGCGAGACTGGTAGGTCCTGGGTTCGAATCTCGCGAGGCGGGATCGTGGACGCGCACCGCTGAGGAGTACCATAATAGGACGAAACAGCCGTTCAATGCTTCCAGGTTTTCCATGGTGGCCTGGCTTCAACTGACTCATGATTTTAACTATATAAAATTACTAAAATCTCCACAAAATCCCTTTCTGATAACTAAGAAAAATAAGTTTAATATATAAGGTCAACAAAAAATAAAAATTTTTATGTTTTAGAAATAAAACATTGAATGAAATGAATCAATATAAAAGACGAGGAGTTTGAACAGGTTACATGACAGAACGAAGAAAATTCATGTATTCATATTAGAAAATTATATGTAGATTATTCAAAAGATTTAGGTTAAACTAATTATCATAATAAAGGGTATAATAATAATAATAACAATGTTGTTAAACAATATGAAAGTTATGAGCATAGAGGTAAAACAAAGTTAGTAGGGAGTTTTTATAAAATATTATATTTCATTATACTTATAAACAGTTGGTGGAAGTTACTCATTGAATACGGATATATGATCACATTCGATTGCTATTTATAACCTCATAAAGTTGTAAAGCCAGAATTTTCTATCTGTTGACTATTTTGTAAGCGTTCAACATGTCGATAAGGTGTTCCATATTTTTGATTAACATGACGTTACATGGTTGACATTGAAACGACTGTGGGTTTTTTTTCTTCCCCTAATTATAAATTCTCTGAGATTGACCATAAATATCGAAAAAATAGTAGTTTGTTTATGAGTTATCAAAGTTATCAAGTTACTAATGAAATGCAAGTTATGAATCAAATGAGAAGCATCATATATGATAGGTTATGGAATATGTCATTCCTCGACTGACTCATAGTTTTCTCATAACAACACTTATCTTAGAATCTTCTGTTTTCATTAAGCTTTATAGTAATCATATATATCATACACGATAGAAAATTTTCATGCTTTTTATTTCCACATAAAGTAGACTCTAATCGGAGCAGTCGAGATAAATACTTTGGTACAACTACGTAAGAATGCTTTCATTTGCTGATAGTCACCATTCAGATAACAAATTTACCAAGTTATTTAACACTAAATGATTCTATATTATTATTTTTATGATTATTTCTATTGTCTTTCATTTTTCCATGATAAATTGTAGATTCGTTTAAATCATGGACTTCCATTACTTGTAGAATTATTAAATAATTCAATGCATAATGTTGTTGCAACTGCAGCTAATGCATTACGTAATTCTGCATTAGATTCAATTAGTTGTAGTCTACTTGGTAAATATGCATTAAATCGTATTATACAATCATTAGATCAACATTCATGTGGTATTACATTAAATCTACATTCTAATGAATATAAAACACAATTGAACAAATTCAATACAATAAATAATAATAATCACAATAATAATAATAACAATTATTATTATAATAATAATTCTGAATGGCAAATACCAATACAAACATCAAATTCAATGAATAAATCAGTATATTTAACAAATCATGATTATATACAATATGGTGAAGAGAATAAATCTAATATACAAAAACAATGTACAACATCCTTGTTGAGTTTATGTTGTGTTATAATACATAAAAAATTGGATAATGCTAGGTAAGTTGATTTGAGAGTTCGATTGATTATTAAATAACCAAAAAAAACTATTAGGGAAATCATTGGGGGATTTAATACGGTTTACTTATGGTACTGAATTATTTTTTTTTCAATAAATGATACTTTTTGTTAACTTTGACATTTACCTAACTGTTTGTATACTGGTGGCTATGTCAGTCAGCTACAACGTAGGATCAGGCACATATATGTATCGGTTCAAAATGCCATACCTCGTTAACACGACAAGATGAACACCGGATTCAGGGTAGTTAATTTAAGTGTGGTAATATATAAAAAAAGGTTGTATATAAGGATTTAGTACAGGAAGAAAGGCAGATATTAAGCAATTTTCATCTCAAGGTTTAAGGTAAGATAAAGAGTGTATACACCAACGCCATTGTGATCGATTCTGAGCCATGTCACCTAGAGTCTCCAACCATTGGTTACGATAGTCACGCGGACCCTAACCAAGTAGTCTGCATCTACCAACATGGCTCAGACTAGAAGTTAGTGACTACAAGCTCTGATGCCACGTTTTGGTTTGGCTGATCCTAACTCTCTTCCAACTGTCTCCAATACTAGTCTGCACAGAGCGTCGTGGTAATCGGTGTTCAGGCATACGTAACGTGTGGCCCAACCATTTCAGTCGATGAAGATTCACAACCTCACCAACTGACTTACCATCATTCCTCAATACCCTGTACCTAACGTCACTATTACTTACCCGGTGATCCCAGTAGATGCGAGCAATATTTCTAAGACATCTGTGATCAAATACTAGTAACCTACGAGTATCTTCTACCGTCAATGTCCACGTTTCACAGCCGTAAAGTAGAACAGAACGATCTGCCCTACAGTATAGTCGTCCTTTAATTGATAGACGGATATCTTGTATTGGCCACAGGTGACATAGGTCGGCAAAAGACAAACGAGCTTTTTGAATCCGTGCAGGCTATGAGTTATAAGTATTGTGTAAGTGGCAATCCATACCAAATTACTGCCTATAACTTCGATAGATAGAATTTGTTTCAAGCATATAACAAACTGATTGAAAGTTCAAAGTCTGAAAAAATTAGTAGTCTTATTTTAGTTGTAAGGGTTTATAATTTGTTTGTATTTTTCAATCAGTGATACTAAAAAAGTTCAACTAATCAGTTTTAGCTGGTATATGTGCATTTTGAGTGGATTCCATATGTATTGTCATTTAATCATAATTTTTAATTAGGTCCGGATAAAGACTAGCAGAAAAATCTGAGAAGGGCGTTCCAATTTATATAGAGTTCGTCAGTTGGATGTTTCTTGAGATAAGTTCATGAAGTTGCAAACCGTTCGACTGAACTATATAGGTAGATGCGAACTACCTGGTTTGGGCCAGGACGATTATCATAATCAATGGTTAAAGACATTGGGTGACATGGTTCAAAATCATCCGAAATGGTGCATCTGTATTCAATTTTCGTCTTTCCTCAGATCCTGAGCCCAGAAGTCGACTTATCCTGTTTTTTGTTTAATCTATATCTGAATCTTTCTACTAATCATGATACTATCACTACTTCCACACTCTTTAATTGGTGTTGATAATTTTATCTTGTTGTGACAATGTGGTATGGTAACTCGAACCATTGGACATTTATTCTAGATACTCATTTGGATGTGACTAACTGGCTGATTGACTGACTAACGTAACTTGGTTACAAAATATTCAATGCTGACATTATCTTTTGCATAACACGGCGATATGTAGCCGACCTACAATTAAATGATTTTACCCTGATAGTAATCGTGAACATCTGATCTAATAAGTATTCCATTTCACAGACACTAAAAAAATGATTATCTAAGCAAATATCTAATTTAATATTGTCTCTGAATTATCCACTCTGATTCTCATGAATATCGTATAGTTTTACAATAATTTCATAAATTTTATTATCAGGCAATATCAATAAATTTCAACATTGCTATCTTTCTATTTGCTAAAAGTTTCACCTAATGGACCTAATATTATTGTTTAGTACAAAAAAGGGAGATTGAAGTTACTCTAAAATTAATCACTAATTAATTATATAAATGAACATTTGTTAAATGGAGGGGAGAGAGAGAAAAGACATACATAATATAACAACAAATATTGTCTTTGATATTAGAATTGGATAGTTGCCGAAATATGCGTATTTCGTTTATTTTTTTTTAAAATTTTACTGTGAAATTCTGTAATTGATCAGGAAAAAAATTGATTGTTTCATTAAAAAAAAACTATTTTGTTTACGACAGTCGATATTATATTTTTGTTTACTTTCCAATTACAACCCCTTCCTTTCGGCAGAAAAAAAGATTTTCGTGCACAACTATATATATTTACACCATTTTCTAATTATTTTATTTACTTTATTCAACTTCTTTATAGACGTTTCGTTACGCTAGGAGGAGTTGAGAAATGTCAAGAATTATTAAAAATTTGCCTTAATAATGGACATTTAATAAGATTTAATTGTAATGAACAATTAGTTGATGAAGATAAAACTACTCAAACTGTTATTAAACTTATACGTCAATTATTGTTTATGTTATGGGAATTTTCTGAGCTGCGTCCAATTTATAAATTAGTAAGTTTAAAATTATTTCTTAATATTTTAATAAATTGTGATAATTATTATTGTGATTAAATTTGTATAGGTTTGTCTTTTGGCTTTTTATTTATGTTGAAAATTGCAACTGTTCAGTCTCTTTTGGTATATGTTCATTTCGAGCAGATCATCTTGATATTCTCATTTAGTCACAAGCTTTTACGAAAGTTAGATTGTGGCTGGTCATGGGATCCAGGTCATGCGTTTTGTCCTGTTCAGAATTCGTCAGATTTATCTATATCTCAGGGTAGTTTTCTACAGTACTAACTTCAACTCAACACCTTTCGCTCAAAATACTAACCCACTGCACACTAAGCAAGTCATTGTAGATAACATGAATCTTCATTTTAAAACCAGTTAAAATGGTGTAAAGGTTGTTTTCATGACAAACTAGAATCTAGTAAAAAATTATTTTTAGTCCCAAGATACAGCGAATACAGTTTTGTCGTGGTAGTGACCAATGGATTGTTGACTTGATCAAAATGTATAGATGTTTGTGCATAAGTGAAAAAACGTTAAACATTCATTAACTTACTTTAGAAAATAGGTTGAGATATATAAAAGATGAAAGACATCAAGTAAGCAATATTACATTGAGTCGATGGAGCTAGACATTGTCATTGAAACGCAGTGTTTCTGAGCGTATAGTGTAGATTTGACTGGAATCTCAATTTCTTCGATAATCTAAAGACATTTTTAGTAACGTCGTTTACTGCGGAATGTTAACTACTTAGCAGATTAAAAGGAATGGCTAACTATTACCATTGATTACAAAAATAAACTAGTTTTGTAAGCAAAGCTGGATGGTGGCTGGTCAGTTTCATTCCTCAACATCAATTGGAAGATTCAAACAATCAATACAAAATGAAATAAAACTTCACCCCATAGCGCGAAGCATCCCACAGCTATTTTGTAGTAATATGAGACCCTCTAGGAGTATAGATCCATGGGACGAACATCGACTGAATTCAAAATCTGTAGGGCCTTCAATGTGACGTCGACCTTTATACTACTAATTTGGAATCCTTCTGTTTAAGTCTATGGCTTTAGTCAGTTTACGATATTGCACTAGCATAATCTATCATCATTGTTGATACCCATCTGATTTCTGAAATTCCTGGAGATCTAGTTAGAAACTATGGCCAATGGAGTTCAACCAAGCAGGCCGTGAAAAACAAAGCAGTCATGAGACTACTAATATACTCAACACAGTAATATTATTAATTATACTTGGTTGAGTTATTAATGGGTAATAATGTTTTCGGTCTCACTATCTTTATCGCCTGTACTGTCATTGAATATTGAAACAGAATTGCGGAACCATAGGGTGTTGAGTCATTTGACTAAGAGTAGTATAACACTTGTTTACTGGAGACTGGAAAATATCTAGAGGGAAATAATGAATATCTATAAGGTAGTAGATTCCTTCTTATAGTTTATTTTGTTAATTAGACATTGTATTACATAAATCTTCTTAGCAGAGCGAACCATGTTTACAGTGGTAAGTAACTGAAGTTCAAAGGATGCCTAAGGTATGGAGGTATTCAAATGAGCTGCCTAGAGGTAAACTATCCTACACCATCCTTACTGATAGCTTCTACGTTTTCTTTCAGTTTATATTACTCTCTTTGTATTCAGGAACCATTATGTAATTAAAAGTTATCGCAAATATAGTGAAATTAAAACCTGATTAACGATTGTAACGTGACCAGTTAGCTAGAGGTGATGAGTTAATTACTATAAAAACCTAGAATTTTATTTGACTTCAATTAATTTTCTGTCAAAAATAAAACATCTGACCTTAAACGGATAAGTTTACTTATGGATAAAACTGATAGATAATTTCTATTTTAAAATGACGTTGAATCTATCCAGCGATATATGTATATATATAACCTAGCTAGCGAAAACAGGTTACATTTACTTACTTTCATTATGAAATTAAAAAGAATTAACAATTATTTCAAGGTCAAATAGTAATTTATTGAAACTTTGACAATCATATTAGTTTCTCTTAGTAATGAAAATAGATGATTTACGTAGGACAATAGTTTTTTCTTGGCTTATTATAAATATTGGAAATTTTATTTCATGATGTCTTTTGATGATACATAGCCCATGAAATTACTGACTGTTAACTTCATTATTTTTAGCGAAATGTCAAGTCCCTACATTCATTTATTCATGATGATAAAAATAAGTAGTGATACTCTAACAGTGATATATTTTATGATCAATCAAGATGGTGCAGTTATATTTACTCCTTTTTTAATATTGTGTGATGAAGTAATTTAAGTCTATGTAATTTAATTATACACTAATATTAATATTACCGGTTTTCTTATGATAATTCGATTGGATGTTTTGAAACTTCAATTCGTTTTCGGAATTATGTTTCATTTACTATCCTGTTGATTATTTACAAGATTATGGTATGTATATCAATCATAAATTACGTTGAAAGTTGATCACGATTGAGCTAATCACTAATTTTGTTTAATATTTAAAAAGACAGAAACTTGTGTATTGCAACAAATATGTTTTTGAGATGGTGTTCGATTCCCACATGGAGGGTCCTGGATACGCACTGTTTAGGAGTCCTAGTACTAAACGGCTGTTTAGTACTTCCACGTTTTCAATAATGATTTAACTTAGATTGATTTACGATTTCAAACAATTATGTTAGTTGGATTCGACCAATCTAAATCATATGCTGACGTTGGTTGGATGACCATTGGAAAGCAGTATTTCGATACTTTCTTAGTCAAATTCACGTCCATATTTGTTTAGTTTAACCGAATAATATTTTGTAGTATGATGGTGTCAAAGGGTCCAAATAGTTATCTTGTGTACTCTCTAACATTGTTCATAAAATATTCGAATGATTTTCGGCTTAAAATGTACAGAAGTTTTCTTAATTAGACCAAATAGTTGTAAGAAATATTTGTGCTATATCAACGTCAAAATTTCTGGTATCTGAATCTTTTATACAACAAATTAATGTTCATGCTAACATTCAGTTGGTTTGGTTATGGTACAATGAATTGAATGGGCTAAGACTTTAGATAATATTCAACGATTCAGTAATATTTGCTTCTGGTATCTAATGTATACCATTAAGTTGCCCGAAACAAAACTTGGCATCAGTTCATAAAGTTAACGAATGTTGATCTAATCTATGCTGGTAAATGAAGACTATTTGGATGCAGTGTCGAGCCACCTAGACTAGTGGCCACATTGCAACTTGATCGATAGCATTCGATCAGCACTAAAAATGGACTTGACACGCATGACATTGATCACAACCCAATGGTCAATCAATTGTGATTACATCTCAGTCCTACAGGAGGTCGGTCACGGCCCGAATAGCTCAGTGGTAACGTCTCTGATTGTGAAGCTGAGTGACACGGGATCGAATCCGTCAGGGAGCACCAGTTCCCTTAAGATTACAGGTACATCTTACTGAAGAGTGCCAACTAGCACGAAACCCGGGTCCAGGGTTTCCTGTTGACCACCTTCAACCACCGTCTGATGCAGTTTGTGCTATAACCATGATCCGTTGTTGGAGATTTTGAATGTCATGGCTCAAAATCGTTCATAGTGGGGAAGATCCATTGACTTTTTACTTATCTTTCGTTCTATCTTTAATTCTACTGCACTTTCATACATACCTTTTCACCGTATCTTTTTAAACCATATTTTCCACGTTTATTCTTTCTCATTGTCATGACTGCTACATTATTTTGATTTCTTCTACGATTCACCTTGTTAATCTCATTTTATCATCCAGTTTGACCCGACGTACATCTGTGTAGGGTCTTACGTTGATGATTGATCATAATACTTGACAATCAAATTGATTACTTATCATATTACCCAGTTAACGTATAAATCACAATATCTTCGGTTAGAATTTTTTAAAAATATGGTAAAAATTAATTTACTTAGTATTGTTTGTTTGAATCTTCCCAGTGATGTTTAGGACTGCAACTAATCAGTCTCTAATTGGCATATGTGCATACTGTGCGTATTGCCTCGATCAAGCCTTAGTTCACAAGCATTATAAACAAAGATGGATAGTGGCTAGCAGTGGAATCCAGTTTGACGCGCGTTTCTTCCTTTTTGGGACTCGTCAGCTGGATGTACCTGCATCTCATTGTTGATGTTCACTGTGGGACTCGAACCCAGTACCTTTCGCTTCAATTATATTAAGTTTACTTCCATTTTCATTTTATAAAAGATTTTCTGTTAGAAAAGTCTTGCATCAAACTCAATTCGTAATACATTCTGTTAATGGTTTATATATATATATATATATATATATATATATATATATTTGTTTGATTTGAATAGTATATTATTTCCAATGATTAATAATACAAACAATTTTCTCACTCTTTTTTTCTTATATAATTCCACTTTTTTTCTTCTTACTATCGGAAGTTAAAAATTATCTACCATATAGAAAAAAGAAAATAAAATTGTCAAAAATGTAATCACTTCATTGAATTTAGCATTTTTCATTTTTTCATTTTTTGTATATCTGTGTGGGTATGGATCATGGAAACAGAATTATTGCCATTCAAAGAATTTTATCTTTTCTTTCCCTATTTCTCTTATTTAAAAAAAGGAATTGATTTTACACAAGAAAAAAAAATATATATATATATGAACGCTTCAATGATGGTCATTGTGTTCCTTTATTTGAATTTATTTCAATAGATAAATCAACTAGTATATTGATAGTAATTATGATGATTATAATTTTAAATATTTTAGTGAATATAATAGTAATAATAAATTGAATAATATTTTTAGTATCCGTTTGATTTTTTTTTCACTTGTCAGTTTTAGAATCATTTCGATGATTGATTATGGATTAAAAAAAGAAAAAAATTATCAGAAGGGGTTTTGTGGAAATTTAATATTTTCATAGTTGAAAGCGTGAGTCAATTGAAGCTAGACCACCATGGAAAACCTGAAAGCATTGGACGGCCGTTTTGTCCTATTGTGAGACTCCTCAGCAGTGCGCATCCACGACCTCGTCTCGCGAGATTCGAACCCAGGACCTACCAGTCTTGCAACAGAGCACTTAACCAATAGACCACTGAGCCGGCTGTCATCCAACGGTGTTAATGTCTAACTTCAACTGATCCACGAAGTTGAGCAACCATTCACCAATTGTCTTCAGTGAGTTGTTATCTCACAACAGACGTGGTTTGAACTCCACTGGTCACTGCTCCCCACTAGAACTCCAGGATATATATCTTGAAGTCATTAGTTTAATTGTGCACATTATGAAAAATTATTATCAATTGACATATAATTCCCATTTAAACATTAAAATTAAAAACACAAAGTTCAACTAACGGATCTCTTTTCAACGAATTTATTATCAAGCTGTGCAATCGTATATAATATATATATATATATATATATATTATGATAATTCTGATCAACTTCGTCTTCTCATTGCATTATCGAAATAATAATAAGGTCATGGTAACGATAACGATAAGACGTACTTCTTTTGTGCGCATAATTTTGGTTTAAGCTCATGGATGAAAAGAGATCCCTTCATTGAACTTTGTGTTTTTAAATTATTATCAGTTAAAAATTTTAGATAAAGAATTCTATAATATAACTTCACTTTTTTTCACATTTATAGTCGATAGATAGTGGAAATTTCTTACTTTTTTTATAAATTTTAACTAATGATTGGTTTGTTTTCTTTCAAACAACAATAATAAATAACAAATTCGGTTTTTAACATTATTAATATATTGAAATAATTAGTAATGTTTCACCGTAAGTTTTTGTGTTTATACGACGTTTTCTAACCATCTTGTGTTTACATGTAGAACGTTACATTTATTTAGATTAATCTTTATTTATTTATTCATTCATTCAAATGTGGTCTTATTCCATTAATTTTTAAGATTAATTATCATGTACCATGTTCTGAAGGTAAAAAAATAATTCACTTGGTCTCTAAGTAGTGACTAATATCATATTTATCCAATCCATATTGTTAATCGAATTCTGTCCACCAAGTTGCATTGTGTCCACTAATTTGTGTGACTTGACATCATGTACGCTATGTTTTTCATGTTAAGCAATCGGATTTAGTTGGATAGAAACCCCAGACATACGTTTCGTGCTAGTTTCAATTCCATAAGGATCATTAGTTCCCTCAGGATTGCAGATACCCTTTACTAAAGAGTACCAGATGAAACGAAACCTGGGTCCAAGGTTTTTAGTCAACTGCCTTCAGTTACTTTACGGTCAAGGAAAAAGCTGTTCAGTGATATGTGGTTTGTAATTAATTCCATAGTTCTAGTCAGTTTTATGCTATTGGTGACAAATATGTAACTCCTACATCTGTTTAAACTTTATACTGCTGATAGATATTTTGACATTTTCATTTATCTAACCTAACTTTGGGCTATACAGAATTACAAATACTACCAGCTGTTTTATATCGGAAACGAGTTATTTGTGTATTTTGTATTTAAGTGGTTCTCAGTTATCTTTTCTTACTGCAACAATCAAAGATATATTCAGTCGTTTTTAGCGAAAATATAAAACATGTATGCTAATTGTTTGCATATGGCACTTGGCTTTACATTAAAATATATACTACACTACCTCATTATTATCAATATAAGTAACATCATATCAATAGTTTTGTAATACAGTAGGACCCCATATATATACATATATATCATAAGTAACAACTAATGAATCATTTGTGTTATAGTGAAAAATAATGTACGGTTTTTCTATATCACTCCATGATGACTAAAAATTGATTGCTGTATGTTTGTTTCTAAGCTTTCTGAATGTGGCAATACTATTTCTCTACTATTTATTATTCATTTTTAATGTTGATCCCAATTATTTTTCTTTCATTTCATTAGAGAAGGAAACAACTATTCTAATGTATCATATTCGCATAGATTTTGCTTTGATTCACTTTTAAAGATGTTTTTGAGATTTATTAGTTAAAATAACTATAGAATTGATGGATTGTAGCTAATAGTGGAATTCGGGACCCCACTTTATCTTATCTGAGACTTGTTAGTTAACTTTGTCTACAGTTCAATATTGATGTTCACAGTGAGATTTGAACCCAGTACCTTTTGTCAACCCATTATTCACTGAATTATATAGTTTGGACAGCCACCGACTTACTCAACTTGTATGATATTTCTATCATTATCAGTGAGGTTGTGAATTATCCAATTGTTGATATTCTGGACTAAATTTTGATCAGTCTTTTGTTGAAATATGTGCATCATGTGCGGATTACCTCAGTATATCTATTTCTCTGAGTTTGCTTTGGTGAAAACAGGGAGATAAAACATTTCATGTCTTTCATTTATTGCTAAGAAACGATTATCTATTGCAGTGTTTGCTTATGCTCTCACCTTTTATCACTCAATATCTAGTTCAAAAATGTTTTGTGACTTAATGTTCTGAGTCGATAGTTTTAATGCTTGAAATGTTTGCTTTGATTGAAATCTGTTTATTCATGAATAAAAAATTCTTGAATTGATGTGTATTATTGTAATTGTTTTTCCATTATTTAGTTCTCTCGTATAAATTCAAATACGGTCACTGAACATTATGTACAAATATTTTAAAATTAAACAGTATAACAATGAATAAGTAAATAGTGAATATATCTAACTTTTCTTTAAATGACCAGTGGTATAGTAGTCGAGAAATTCATACCCACTGTTGACGCATGTCGAACAGTATTCTTATATTTTGTTGAGCTAATTGTTATTAACTCTTCTAGGAAAAAAAGCGTTTATTTCTGTTTCTCTAAACGCAATTGATATTTACTGTATCAAATCACTAACGTCCACTTTAAATATTCGGTACTCCTATTTGATTCTATAAAAGAGTGAATTGGGAGAATTCAACTTTCATAACAAACGATTAAGGTGAAATGCTTTTGACTTAATATTTTCACGCTAGTGATTGTTTACTAAATAAAATTACTGCTGATATATAAGGTACAAATGGTTGAAATCTCCTGGACCGTAGTGGATTTCTGAGAAATTTCAGAGATGCATTGCTGGTGAAAGATAGCAGACAGTATTCAGCAACGCATTATATATATTCAGTTAACTGTTAAGCTTGTTTAGGACCTACTAAATGAAGCACTTCTTTATGATGTAATGTATTTTACAAAATATAGTATTCGAATTTTTTTGGCAAGGTTTTGTTTTCTAAAAACACGAGATATAATGAGAATGTGGTGATACAAGATTAGCTAAAATGAAGCTATAAAATATTACAGTAGATTGTTACTCCACATTTATTTAAACATAAAAACTGTGAATATATACTAGAATAAATAAGTGCGCACACACGCACACTTTCATATTAAGTCGACTAATTTTAGTGTATAGAGTTGTCACGTAACCAATTGACTTCAGTGATGACAAGTAGAGAAATAAACAAATAATGAATATTATTTTTTAAAAAACGGGACTATAATACATTTAATTATATACGAAAAACTCTTTGTGATTCTTCGAGTAAGTTATACTGTAGACATAAATCCTTTGAAGGTTGTGAATAATACTCTTTTAATAAAAGTTAACAAGTAAAGCTCTGTAGATCCCTGATGAAATATATATATATATATATATATATATATATATATATATATATTAGCATACAAAGAAACACAGCTTCTCTTCGGTTCTCTGAATCAATTACAATAAAAAAAACTCAAACCTGATTTATGCTTCCAAAATGAGACAGCAATAAACCTACTACTATCCTGGTAAAACATTTTTGGTCATTAGTTTTATTTTGTTGAGGTTTACTTTGTTATGTGGTCTTCCCCTACAGAATTCTTATTTTATGTACATTGAAACAACCCTTCATCCATACATTTCCATTCACTTAATTCTCTTAACTTATGTAAACTCTTCAAATCCTGTTCAATTATTACACAACCCATCTTATCAGTTTTTTAACCCCAGGAATCTCGTGTAAACCCTTAATTACCTCTAAAATTATCACACAATTTATCTTATCTGCCTCTGAATCTCACTCAATTACTGCGTCACCCACCCCTCATGTTTCTTGGACTCTAACACCAAATGTATTCCGACCTGTTCTTGCAGATATATATATATATATATATGGTTATTATTGATAACCTTTTTCATTCCAATTCTTTCCATTCACCTATGTCAATTGTTTCACACTACATCTTACCTCAATGTAAACTTTTAATACATATTTGTGTCAGAAGGGGTTTTGTGGAGATTTCAGTATTTTCATGGTTGAAAGCATGAGTCAATTGAAGCTAGACCACCAAGGAAAATCTGGAAGCACTGGACGGCCGATTCGTCCTGTTGTTGGACTCCTCAGCAGTGCTCATCCACGATCTCGCCTTGCCTCACCTCGCAGTTGATGTGAAACCACGATCTAAACTGAATTCATATTATTCTGTATCTGTTTTTTCTGACTTTATTCAAGTTCATAAATGAAAATAATTACATGAAATGTATACTCACTTATATATCCATAGCCTACAGTTTGTAGATCGATTAACAGAGGCAATCAATGTTACAATTAATTTGTTCTCTTCAAAATTAAATAATGTAAATAGATATTATGGTGAATATATCATTTGTTTTTCTTTTTCAATAATTAACCCATTTAGATTGAAAAAAAAGGCAAAGTATGCAATGACAGGAATAATTCCCTTTTTTATTTGTTACTGTAATAATAATAATGAGCTTTTTGGAATGAAATATTTACTATTGCTTTTAAGTACTCATTTCATTTCCCATTAAAAATTCGATATAACTTTTATCATACTTCATCTAGAAGGAAGGTTTTTAACCTTTTCTTCTCTTGTTTTTTTTTATTACTATAAATGGATATCAATGAATATACATTGTAGTAAATAAATGATAATGTTATTTAAATACTGAGAACAAACAAAAAACAACTTAATCGATTTTTGTGTGAAAAAGAAAAAAACCAGTTGAAAAAATAAGTAGCATATAGTTTTGAAAAGAGGGGGTTGACAAAATTGTTTCTATTTTTTTGTTGTTATTGTAAAAATTGATGACATTTTACACATGAGTAGCTAGGAATACATTGTTTATTTCGTGAATAAAACAAACAAACAGTTAGATTAACCTAGATTAGGATAATCTAGTTAATAATAAGTAATAAATGACTTAGAAACAAAATTAACTTGTCATTGAAATAAAATATTTGGTCAAATGAAATGTTACATTAAATATTTAATCAGTTTTGTAGCTATTTTGAAAGACAACACGATCAATAATATGATACATTAAGCTTAATTCTAATTTTTTTGTTATTACTTTGTTACTATGGCTTAAGTGAGTGCAACTTTATTAAGTTCTTTTTTTTAAATAGCGTCTAACAATAAATAAAATGTTGACTGTTTAATTGATGTCAAGTTACTGTAAGCAAAGATGGATAGTGGCTAGCAATGGAATCCAGTTTGACGCTCGTTTCGTCCTATTTGGGACTCGTCAGCTGGATGTACCTGCATCTCAGAGTTGATGTTCACTCTGGGACTCAAATCCAGTACCTTTCGCTTCAAATGCCATCGCGTTATCCACTCAGCTACTGAGTCGTGATAGCCACTTGCTTGTGCAATCGGATGAAGTTTAAGAGACTGACCAGTTGCAGTCCTAAACATCAGTGAGATGATTCAAACAAGTAATACTAAGTGAATTTAATGTCAAGTTACGATGGGAATATTAACACTTGAATATAATTACATCCAATTGAATAGTTTCAAATGAAATGTAATGTGTATGTTTGATACTACTGGTTGTTACTATGCAAAAGGTAACATATTTGTATTTGCAATATTATATGCTCCAATATCCATATTGATAATTATTCCTTTATTTTTTTATAAAGATAATGGGTTTGTCAAAGCATCATTGCTCAATTAATAAAAATTATTTACTAATTCTTTTAAAAACTACAATATAGGGATTTTATTATCTATTACTTACATGAAATATTCTTTTACCAAATTTAAATATTCATACTTTTCGATACTTAATAATGAAACCCTTTAAGCATTATGTTGGCAAAATATCTATTCGGTATATATAGATATGAGACAAAACTGTGATACTAGATCTTGATTAGATATTTTAATCAGTTTATGAATTAATATCAACATATTAATAGTAATAAAGTTATTGATTTGACTAAGGAGATATGAACATTTCAAGTGATGGAAAAGATTTATTGCTCAGATGGATGGTTTTGTTGAAAATTGATTGTTTGAGCTCGATGGTCTGGTCGTGGAGAAGCTGTAGGTTATATGTGGTGAAATTCGAATACTTCACGTATATCTGAAGCTTGTGCAGCTGATGTTATTTAAAAGAACGATGAAAGTTCCACGATAAAGAACCATCCTGCTCAGGGAACGAAATTCCACTAAGAACAGTTCAAGTCTGTGGACATTGTGTACAAGATGTCCAACTATTTTGTGTTTTAATTTTAGTCAGCTTTGATAGAGTTAGGACATTAGTGAGCTCTTCGTCTAAAAACTGGTCTGGTTACTTTTTTAGGTAGTTGATTGATAATGGGCAAATCATTTAGTGGAAAAAGTCTGAGGAATATGCTGAAACACCACACCACCAAGAGACGATTACTATTTACATAAGCATTATACTCTGGACGAACTCTTTAACCACATCAATCTAGAAAAGGTTAAAAACAAAGATACTGAGATTTGTCAGAATGAAAGATACATCAGTGCGAAAAAAATAAAAGGCCGATTTTTGTAGCTGTATAAAGCAATGTTTAAAACGCTAAATTGTTCAGTTATAAACATGGCATCATAGTACACTGATTCAAGTCAATCCATTCAAATAATTCAGAATTAGGAGCGATTCTAATAAAGATTATCACACTTTCAGGAATTTTACCTTTGAGAACTAAGTAAAGATAGAATAAACATATGGCGTTCCTGTCGAGTTTGGCTTCTTTTTATCACCAAGCTATGACTGAATATACTTCATACGTTTGACTAGGATTGTGAACATGTGACATCATTTAGATGTTATTACGCGTAAAGAAATACAGGGTAAAATAAAGTGAATAATTAAAAAGGATTTCTTTTTAAAACATATTCGATACTTGGCAAGCTATGAATTTGTTTATAAATTATTAATTATAGATTATTTTTATAATGAGTCACTTGTTTATTGTATTCCCCTAAATAGGCTGGATGGAATGAAACAGATTTCTGTATTCATAAACGTAATCGTTTAGCAAGTTTAATAAGACGACGGTCAAAAAAAGCAGAACTACCACGAAAACGAATGAATTCTAATTTCAGACAATATACAAATGGTAGTGTTAGTGATTCTGAAGAAAATAAACGTCAAACATTCACCTATCCAAGTAGAATCAAGAATAATGAAATTATTTTTGATGATTTTAAAAATAATTGTGAAGATTTAAGTGAATCAGTATACAGTTTACATGGTGGTCAACCATCATCATCATCTTATTATATTCCAGCTCAAACAATCGTCCATGAATCCTATAATCCAGATGAATTAAATTCTTATCATCATGATAGAACACATGCAGTTTATATTACAGAAGGAGATCTAAATATGATGTCTAAAGATAATCATAATAATGGTTTTGAAATGATTAATTTGTAAAATTTTTTTTTTGTAAATTTTATATCTTTCATAATCATAATGTGAATAACCAATGAATTAGATTTTCCGTCAATTTTTTCCTTTTATCTTCGTTGACAAAAATTTTTTTTTTGTTTTGTACTGTCTTAACTCATCTAATCAATATTTCTGTATTATTTCGTTAAATAAGAATGTATACTTACTTACTCCTGTTACTCCCAATGGAGCATAGACCGCCGACCAGCTTTCTCCAATCTACTCTGTCCTGAGCCTTCTTTTCTAGTTCAATCCATTTTTTGTTCAGAAGTTTAAATGCATAAGTGGATGTAAAGAAGTTCAAGGAACCGAGATTTGTTTAATTATATGATATGATTGAAAATCTTACCACTTTGAGTGTTAATCGATAGTTTAGTTCATAAATTATCATTCAAATGTACTTCTTTTTTTTAACAATTAATGTTGATCACCTTATTAAGGTTTTATATGCTTACTTAATAAAAATATCAGTACTGGCTAGCGTATAAGTACACTTAGCCAGTTACTTTGTATGATCTGGAGAAATGTGGGCACTAAAATTCAATGTTTAATACTACCTATCCATTATTTACATTAATTTCCCTACAATTTACATATACTTATTCTTAAAGATTTCAAATTTTTTTACGATAATCATGTAATTTCCATCAAATTTCTTTTGGAAAAAACTATCAGAATTACAAAAACGGGGTTTGTTATCTATAATTTAATGTCACTTTGAACATTTCTCAAGAGTTTTAAAATCTATTTACTTCACTTACAGTTTATGGTTGTCTTGTTTAAAAGTATGTGTAAGTACATTTATAATGCAACAAATCTATCTTCCTTTTTTTTTGTTCAAAATAATTTTTTTAAAAATACGTTGAATATTATCAAAAAGTTTGTATTTAATCTATATAAATGATCAACCAAACGTTTGTTCAATTTAAACAAAAAAAACTTTCATTGTTAGCTAAAATCGATTAGATAACTTTTGAAATCCAAGAAACATTAGTTTGGAGTAAATAGACCATTAAATTTCAGACTCAATGATTCTAGAGATTAGCATTTGAACTGTGTGACAATAGGTTTTGACTCGATTTCCTAGTGGCTTGTATTACAAATTAGAATGAAAAGGCTTACAGATTGCTTGGATCTTCAGCTAATGTAATTTTATGTCGAATTTATGTATATTTTTAAGAGTGAGGTGGTCATTCACCTACTTTACTGGTTGATGGTTGCACAGTATTGCGAATTGACTGAAGTTAATAACATGTACCGTTGAAATGCCAGCTGAGTGATATTAATATGAAGCGCTCACTATTGAAAATGAGAACTCTGGGTATGACTATCTGCTGGTTTTATGGATTTAACCTAGTGGACTATCCCATACTAAGACGAAATAGCTTCTTAGTGCTGTCTGGTATCTAATGGCTCCCTAACTAGGATCACTATGTGATGCACACTGAAAAGGTTGAAATTTTATACAAATTATCGGTTCCAATATCACATATAATTTATTGGTAATGCACTGATTCTTCTTCTGAACGATGGGTACATGTTTCCCTTACTTTGATGAAGTTATCTGGGAACTAAATGCTTTAGTTTCTCATAGAATTTTATTGTATTTGAATAATTTCTTAATGAAACCTATAAGTAGTTGATAATCTGAAGTTCAGAAATACAAGTTCGTTAGGATTTTAATTAGTGAATCAAATTACTATGTGTTGCTGAAGGACTAAATATATTATTCTACCACAAAATAACAAATACAGTCTACTATTAACCATTATTTTCTCAGAATAAGCGACTTAATTTAAGTCTCAAAATGTCAGACATTCTGATTCAAAGAATATCACAAATATATCATTATTTTATTAATAATAAAAGTGTTTTACCTAGTAAGTTATGTTGATTTTGAACCTATTTATTTAAACATACTGAGAGTAATGCAGTAACTAAGCACTGATATTTGATAAGGATCATGCCAATTGGTAAAATGATCAAACTTGAAATTTTAACTGGATTACATCTGGTTTTCCATCAGTCAAATACAGTGTAGGTTCACTTCTGTGTGAAATTTGTTTCTGAAATCCTTTTAAATAATTATTTAATGCGTCCATTATATAGTTTATAGTGAAAATCATCTCTAATTGTATGTCAATTATTTCTCTCGAGAAGGTTGAATAAATTTGCTGGGCGACATGTTAGAAATATTTACATTACAATCGCTGACAGTCACAATTGGGCTAAAAGACAGTAAATGTCAGTTAATGAAAATGGTTCCATTTGGATTCGATGGTGTCAAATGAAAAATATATGTTGAACACAATAAAGATTTAAAAGTAAACAATGATCTCATACTGAACTATAAATATTTGAACAGAGAATATTCATTACAGTAAATTCAAATTAGACTCTACAGTTGTAAATATAAGTTACTTTGTAGTATCAGTTTATATGTTAAGCCCATATACTTTATTCTAGTTACTGGCCAAGCCAATTCACCTATCCATTATGAGTCATATTTTGATCTTGTTAATTATTCGCTTACTAACCTTGACTACCTTGTTATATGAGCGCATGTGTATGTACCCTTCTTATCCTACGTATCACATGTCTGTCATTCATTTTTGTCTGACTCTAAATGTTGATTAATGCTTGCTCATAGCAAGTCGGCTTCCCAGCCATCTCCAATACGCATTATCTTTCGCTTCGCTCTCGAGTTGGCTTCCCAGCCATCTCCAATATGCATCGTCTTTGCTTCGCTCGCTTACACTTGCTCATGTGCTTACAACTTTCTGGTCTGCATCAGTTATCAATAAAAATGTAGTTGCCGCTTCCTTTTGCCTTCTGATATTATACACCGTTAAGATCGGTATTATAACGGTTATCGAAGCGATCAATTAACGAAGCACGCCACTACAACTTAATAAAGTGATTAGCTAAGTTTAAGACGAATATATCATTTCAAAACATTTGGAAATGAATTCAGGATTGTTACTAAAATACGTTTGTTAGCTGATATCGTTTATTGTTGAAGCAACCAATACGCCATGTGTAATCGAGTCAGTATGTGAGTCAATTGAAATCGTGAGATGAATTATCTGAGTATTTATAGATCTTAGTGTGAGAGATATAGTAATATAAGTACTAAGAAGATCAAGTGTTTCATCAAGGTTTACAGAGTGTACGGAATTATGTTAGTGAAAAGATAGTAAAATGAAATGAGCGCTGAATACGTTCTTTGCGTTTTGACAAAACTGAACTTGATAAATTTAAATCATAATGTTATACATAGAAAATGTTTATATTAGTCGAACTGGATAATTCTAAGTTTTAGATGCATGTTAATTTATTGGCAAAAAGAAGAGCAACGGTTGAAAATGTTTCTTCTGAGTACCTATCTTCGGCTTACCAATTATAATTGCTATAACATCTATCGTATGAAGCATTGAGTCTGGCCTCTGTTGGAAGATTTCTATTAGCACCGTAGACTAATGAAAATCATTAATTTATGCTTGCCGTATGGACTGCTTAGATTAAATGAACTAAGACTGGGCACACGCTCAATCACTTTGGTATATGTTAATGAGCAACGAGATGTAAATTTCTTCTACATACTTTCGAAAGATGAAAAATTTTTGATTTCAAAATCGGATAACTTTTCAGAGGTGACTTTTTTCAATAAAGTAATTAGACTGACAAAATCAATATCGTCTTCAATGATCAGTGAAAATTTCAGAAACTAAATTATGTGAAAAAATCCAGTAATAAGACAGACGGCGATCGTATTCGACGTTTAAAGAGACTAAGATATCAGCTGATGATTTCATTAGGGTTAAAAATAACAATAAAAACCATATCGTTCGCCAAAATGTAAATATACCAAGTATTCTATTAAGATATGCTTATCGTTCGAAACTCCATCACGTAGTACATTTATGAAGAGGCTAGGTATCATTTCGAAACTGATTTAGAAGTCAATTCTAAAAGGGTAGTATTAAAAATATATTTCAATTTGTCAAAAATCATAAATGATTTAAACATAAGGAAACTATAATATCCTTAGATGCAACATTATTGTTCACAAACATTCTCTTCACAAAGAAAATAGATAATATATTTGAGTAGTTTACTGAAAAAGAAATCAAATTCAAGTCAGAATATCATGTTTTTAGTGTTCCACTGAAAAGAAATGTAGACTGACTAATAGCGAACGCTTGCCGGAAGAACGGAACATGATCAGAGCAGAATACATACATACTTAGTTTTATACATCTGAACTAAATGTGTATAATGGTGAAAGTGTGTTTGCTGACTGACTTTTGCCAACAGCTTTATAATTGCTAATTCAGTGTTACCAAATGTATAAACTCTCTAAACGGAAGAAACTATTAATCAGTTCCTAAAATAAGTGTGGGATGAGCTATTGAACTTGGCGTAGTATGTCACTCTAACAGACAAAATTCATTGCCCTATAAAACATTCAACATCTGTTTATAAGTTTGCTTTTAGTTATGTTTGCTGAACGTATGTATTATAAATCAGTTTCATTATTGTATATCCATACATATTGCTTTTCGATTAATTATGAAACATTCATTGTTTTCCACTCTTTTTCAAATCATATATGATACTTCTAATCTAATAGTTAGAAAATGGACCTTACATGAGATCAAAACCTGAACTTTTAAGTCTTACAGTGTTCTAGGTACATTAAAATCATTTAGTGGATGATATGTCGTCAGCATACCCAATCTTAATCTAGTTATATATCTGCAATATAGTCAGTTGTTTGATGATGTTTGGTTTTAATTGTTCAAATACGTTTGGTCTATCAAATTTTTTTATACATCAAAGTTTATATACATATATATATAATGTTCTGTCATTTTTAATAAACTCATCAATGAACAGTATTTAACCCGGACACTATATCGTGCAGCTTATCACTTTAAAACTTATAACCATGTACAAAACTTTCTTGCCAAAATTTTTATATCAAAAAATAATTGACAGATTAAAGTGAATCTCTCTTTTTCTCTCTCCAAATACATGTCAGTTGATTGTTAAAAATAGTTACATGAATGAAAAATTTTCTGTAGTAGACTTTTTAATATGCAAGTCTTCATTACTTACTTACTTACTTTCTCCTGTTACCCCTCGTTAAGACTTCATAGGTGAAAGAAAAATGAATAAACCCAAGATCTAATTTATGGACGAATCAATCAGATATAAGATAGCGAGTCTTAGATTTTAGCGCGAAATTCATTCATACCTTTGGCTAAATAACATTTTGGCATTATAGCTGGTGTCAATTTATGACGAAAATCCCAAAACTAATTCCTAATCCTGACCATCAACTGTAAATCATAATTCTAATTCTTCACACTGGTTTATAACCGCCATTTAGTCCTAGTTAGTAGGTGGACATTCTCAAGTTCATTTTAGTGTTGCTCAAAGCTTATCCATAAATTATAGTATCACCCTAAAACCTAATAATTATAGGAAATTATGAATGTTTTAGGTAGGAGGTTTAAATATGTTCCAAAGGATTCAAACTCTATCAGATTACTTCATATCTTAAATGATTATAGATTTTTAATTTCTCCATTAATAGAAGCTTGAATTTCTAATGTTTCATGACTTTGTATAAGTAACTTCTTTAAAGAATAAATCACCTGAATAAACAAACATAAATTTATAATAGTATAGAAGAACAAATCATAATGCTCAGTACAATGAGATATATTTACAGGTGAACTTCATGTCGTTCACATCAAAAGTGATTCTGTATGGGTCATACGTTTGTATATTTGTATGTATCTGAGTAAATATGAATAATATGGTATATTTTTGATGGTAGAGTGGAGGAATATTTTGTTGTTTATAAGTTGGAATTTGAATAGGGTATAGTGTGGTTGTTTGGAAAAATATGAGAAGTCAAGTAGATAGTTTGACTTTTTTTTCTATTGAATATAATAGGGTATAAGCTGGACGCATTTTTATATTACCAAAATATGACATTTTTTTTTTACTTTTTCAGGCAATTATTCAGGGATTGGTCATAGAAATAGTATGAATAAAGAAAAAGAAACTCTTCACTGTTGCACAGACTTATGTCCACACACTAGGATGTTTAATACAATTAATTACTCTAATAAATTTCGATAACGTGATGAGGCGACAGAGTTGATCTAAAAAGTTTGGTGTCCCTGAGAAATACATTTTGAATCATATGGTCACACGCATACATGACAAGGTATTTACAAGTACAAACTAATGAGGTTCATTTTAATAAAGCATGTAATAAGTGTAAAACGATGATTAGTGAGACAGTATAGTGAGACAATTTCTTATTCATTCCAGATTATGTTTATTACGTAATCTATTTCATTGTGATCATCTACTGACAAATTGCCTAAATAGTTTTAATATATTTCGTATGTGTTTATAAACGACACTACATATTAAAGTCCGATTTAAATCTAATTGCATAAAAATGCCAAGACAAGACTATATGTAGTTATATTTTACTAAAAAGAAGAGGAAATTATTTAGAACATTGGGAACTTGTTCAAGTGTTAGATAACATCATTTAAAGAAAAATAAAGTATCAGTATAGGGTTGTGAAGATTGCTGACTTGTTATCGAGATCATGAACCCATTTGAGTTGCACCACTACTGAAAACCTGGAAGCCCTTAGTGACCGTTTTTCCCTAGTATGGGACCCACTAGCATTGCTAATCCACGATCTCAGGATATTCAATCACACACGTGAACATTTAATATCTAGACCAATGAGCCAGGATTTATAGGTATAAATGTCGAACTTCAAGCAATCCACGACATTGCGCGACCATCTTAAATTGTCTTCAGTGGGTAACTGCCTCATATTCAACACCGTTGAATACCACTGCTCACAGCTTCTCACTAGAAATCCGAAAATCCTTTTTTTAAAGTTAGTCATTAGTGAGCATATGATTGAAAACATTGACAACATTACACTTTGATCTATAGAATTCGATAAGCATCGGAGATTTTGAAATTGGTCATCATAAAATGATCAGTCAACTGTAAATATCTTAGCCTTACAGAAGTTCAGTTGTAGTCTAAATATTCCAGTAGGAATTGCTCAAAGAGTGAAACTTGGTAGCGTGGGTTTGAATCCAGCAGAGGACACAGACTTCCTCAATATTACACGTCAGCACTTCTGACGAATACCGGATCTCAAAAAACCTAGATTCATTGTTTCGTGTGGTCTTCCCTCAGCCACCTAACATAGAGAATTGTATTTTTCAATAGTTTAGATTATGAGTCAATTGAAGCTAGACCACCATGGAAAACCTGGAAGCACTGGACGACCGTTTCGTCCTATTGTGGGATTCTTCAGCATTGTATTTTTGTTAAATAACAATCGTTTGTAGTTATAATCAACATTCTGTCTTTTCATTATTCCTGTTTAACGTTTGTTGTTACGAATTCCTCATTTAACCGGTCATAAGACGAAAAATCCTCTAACCAACTGACATATTTTTTTGATCTCTTTTTATCTAAACTAATAACGTTATTGCGTAATTATAGGTAAGCATAATAAAGATAAGTTAACATCCTTTTTAATATGATCGTCTCTTTATCTCTCTGAGAAAAGGATCCTTTTGTTAGAAAAAAGTATACAAAACGTATTGAACGACTGATTTGAATTAGATGATTTCCTTTATAACTAATGATTGACCATATAAATCTATTATTTCCTTTTTGTCTAACAATAAATTAAGCGAATAATTCGAGACATTAAACATTAAATAAAAATAATAAGGAGACAAAGAATTGCTTATAACCAGAAATGATTGTTATTTAACAAAAATACAATTCTGTATGTTAGATGGTTGGAGGCAAACCATATGAAACACTGAACATGGTGTTTTTTTCAGATCCGGTACTCGTCATCAATACGTACGTGTAATATTGAAGGGACTGATGCTTCCTGTTTGATTAAAATGTTCTTATCTTTAAATTTTCTTTATTAACTTAAAATTATACAAATCCTCTTACGTTTTTTGAAATAGAAAATCATCAAATATAAATATATTCTTACAATTGAACAATACAGTAAACGCAATACTATTAGAATGGAATTGAAATTTGTTACGTCCTTGATCTGTCTACCCACTTTCGTGCCGAGGATAACTTGTCTAACGTAGATTAAGACATTGACGCGACAGACTGACTGGCTTAACTTTGAGGCTAGTATGCCTGAGTTCGAAGTGAGGTAGAGAGACGAAAACTATCCTATCACCTGAATGACTGACAGGCACGCGCGATGGAGAAGACAAGACGACTGGAACACTACTCGCTTTATTCCAAAATTCAATCTGCTATCCGATTTCAGATTAGTGTAAAACGATGCAGGAATAAATAGATAACAAACCCGACCACAACGTACAACAATTAGGAAAATACAATTATGTCCAAAACTGGGGGATTAGAGTATAAAATTGAGTACAAAAGATCACGCCTAAATTACAATAGCTTTGGAACAGAAAAACCTATGGCAATGAATCATACATTAAACGAAAGCTTATGATCTGTAGAATAGACTAGGGACAAAAGTAAATGTTACAGTTTTACAATCTTCGAATTAAATGAGATAACGTTCCCAAAAATAGCTTCCGTAGTTTGTCAAGGCTTCTCGTTTCTCAGTTCCCATCAAAATTATAAAATGAAGTGAATTGTTATATAACTTACTAGAAACTTTATTAATCATACAATACTTATTTATATATTACTTTGATTGAGTAAATTTATACATTGAATACTGTTTATATTACAAAGATCTAATATTGTCAATTATTATTATTATTTTTATATAGTTGAAATTATGAATCAATTAAAGCTAGACCACCATGGAAAACCTGGAAACACTGGACGGCCATTTCGTCCTATTGTGAGACTCCTCAGTAGCGCACATCCACGATCCCACCACGCGAGATTCGAACCCAGGACCAATCAGTCTTGAGCGCGAGCGCTTAACCACTAGACCATTCTATGGTGTTAATGTCTAACTTCAACCAATCCACGAAGTTTGAGCAACCATTTCACCAATATCTTCAGTGAGTTGATATCTCACAACAGACCTGATTATTATTAATATCAAATAAACAATTATTTACAAATTCGATTATTATTATTAATTATAATTATAATAAATATGGTTGTAATCATATATGAATGATGGATATATATTAGAGGTTAATAAATAAGTAAACAATAAGATAGTGATCTAGCTTCAGTTGATTATTCATAATTTCAATTATAAAAATTAAACAAAAAATCTCCCTTTTGATAATAAGATAAATAGATAATTGAATTTGTTAAGGAACAACAAGGAATGATAAGTTGCCTTTTTAAAAGATAAACAAATAGAAATTATTTAGTAACTGTTATGGTTAGTAATACCAATCGATCATGTATGACCATCAAATTAGTCTTAGATATAAAGTGTATATTTATTACAAAATGGATCATTGGATATATAACAATTTGTTTATCTGAACGTAAAGATAAAAAGAATAGTGTAATATGCCAACAAAAGACTGATCAATGGCAGTCCTAAATAACAATGGGAAGATATAAGTATATAACACCAAGTGGATCTAAGAATTACTTAGTTAAAATATGCATGATTGATATCATATAACATAAATAGTGAAAAAGCTAAATTCATACAAATCAACTAATAGTTAAATTTTGGATTAATAACCAATATAAAGTAGAAATTAAATGTTCGTGTTTCCATTCTTAATAATATTGATTTTCGTGATTTACATCACTGACCATTGAAAAATTAGAACGCATTGGATAGCTGTTTTATTCCACCAAGAGACTCGTAATCAACGCTCATACACGAATCAGCTAACATGGGACCCAATACCTTCTGAAAGTTTGACCGGCGCTTCAATCTTTGACAAGTGATTTGGTATTGAATGGTTCGCAATCTTGAATTTGACTGATTCGGCATATTACACCATCATATCTCATTGTCTGAGGTAGATAAATGTCACACAGTCGAACAATCTAAGCTCTAATAGTCAAGTATTCTTGCTAGAACTTCTTCGTGCAACTTCAGAAGTTAGTCACAAGTGATCCTTATGAGTAGAGGAAATTGTTTTTAATATAAAAAATTGTATGTTTGTTTATTATCATATGTATATTTACTAAAAGTTTAGTCCTAAATAGTAACAATGAAATAACAATGATTGAAAATCAGATTATTTATGTTTTATATGAAGAGATTCATAACATGTTAGTTAACTATACAAGGATATGTTGTTACAGTTAACATGATGTCTAGTGAAACTAGGTTAACATAGCCAACTTAAAAAAATGATTAGACAATTGATAAATCTTGTTACACGAACAGACGGTTGACAAGCAAAAGCAGTAACATTATTATCATCATTAGTAGTAGTAGTATTATCATTGTTTTTATGATATATCTGAACATGTATTATTTTGTTCATGGACGTCAGTTCTCCCTTGAATATAATGGAAGTCATCTATACACATTCAATTCTTTATCAAGAAAGAACAAAGTAAAATTTGATAACGATATACAATAGGAAAACATTTTTATTTGAATTCCCGGTTTTTTTATGTCCATCAAAAACATTTTAACTATATAGAAATAGAGATAGTGAGGTGTAGTCTGTTAAGAAATATTTATATGTTGTAGGGTCAGTGAAATGTTATTGAAGCCTAGCCAAATAATCCGGCAGTTGGGTCACTAAATATCGAACAGATCGTCGATCCTGGTCAAGGTCAAGGACAATCAACGCGCATCAGTTAATCATACGCCATGGACTGGCCCATGCAGCAATGGTTCTACTTTCGCTTGTATCTATTTCAAATAATGCATTCCTATAATAACGTCTTTTGTGTTGTACAGTCTTCGGAGCATCCATGGTCCCTTGATACGCCGATGGGGCAATCCACGTAAGGTGCTGATCGCGAGGTGTGACTTCGAAGTTAGCTTGTTCGATACACCGTCCCTGTCTAACCCGAGTAGGCCTCCAACCATTCGACATAGATCATCAATGTTGATGGTCTACAATGTATTTGAGTTAGGAGAAAAGTTTCACCAATCCATGAATTAAAACACAAGATTACAACAATTTCTACTTTTCATTTTCAGTGTGAAGAATAAAAGGCTAAGTGACCAATATTAATCTTTAATGTACTCAATACTGTAATGATTCGATTTTATTTTAAATATGTTAACCGGTTTTGATATTAATTACTCTCACAGAGAATTCTAATAATCCAAAACACACCACGAGAAGCATAACTTCATACATAAACAATTGGATCTAGGTTTCGTAACTCTCAGGAAACGGGCTTTCAAAAGATCTGTTTAAACTGGAGATAAATGAGCTATATTACTACCGAGGCACCTTAATGTTGCGTAACATTTTATTCTATGTTGAGATGAAGAGAGTGAGTTAAAGTATTGCAATGCACTTTCATCCGGAAGATCGGAAAGACATAACACACGTTGAATTCATTCTAATGTATCCAACTCATGATTAGAACAAGGGATCGCCGCTTGATTTCCTTACTTCAAATACGGTTCCACATATGTTGCGTATAATATTCTGAACCTATCTTCATTTAATTTCTGAAATCCTTGGTGTAATGTACACGAGATCCATAGTCCTTCAAAAAATAACCCCCTTTCGAGGTGGGCATGGTTCTTAATTCTAACTTACCATAACGCCAATGTCATTTATTATCTTAAAAAAGCAAGAACTAAGATTGATAAAGAACAGTATCAACTAATATTGTTTCCTTAGGTTCTCATAAATTGCATACAACATATGTAATATTATAAATCAAAATTATAGTTTGGGTTATTTAAATCGTGGATGTATACTTCCATCTTCAATAAATACAGCATCCATTATTAATGGTTGAATGTTCACTCCACTAGTCGAAAACTATCTATTTATATATTTCGATAAGGCCTCAGCATTTTAAACATCTTCACTCACCCGTTGTTAAAGATTTTATTGAAAAATGTGTGGTTGAGAATCAATTAATTTCAGCGTTTATACGTTAACGTGAGATAACATTCATAAAAACTGTTCTGAGAATCAGGGACCATTCTACTTCCATAACATGATCTATGCCACATTAAACACATATTAAATAATGCAGCATCACTCACAGTAAATATCCTTAGATTCATTTACATACATCCTCTATTCCCATTGAATCTATGAATAAATCCACTATTATCATTAGTCTATATCCAGAAATACTGTTCATGTTTATGTTTAGTTGTATCCCAATATACAACATGATTGTTATACTTCTTTAAAAGTAAACATCGTTGACTAACATATCGTCCCTTTCAAACATATGACTTGATACACAACACGATTGTCATATTTCATTGAAAGTAAGCCCCATCGACTAACATATCATCCCTTTCAAACTACGTCAATTCATGTTTAGAACCATCAATATTTGTAGTCTCATGTCTCATAAAATGTTGAACTGATCCAGTGAGTATCAGTGAAATATAAATCATTGAAGCATGATAATTTATAACGAAATAAAAATAATTTTCGTCTTTGCCAATTTTAAAAGGATGAAACAAACTAATCTAGCTATTTAAAAAATGAATAAAACATTTCAACAAGGTGACTTTTCTTCTCACCGTAGTCATTTCTTGAGCTGTAGAAACGTGGTCACATCAAATCTTATATGTGGTAGTCTTTATTAAAACAGAACAGCATGATAACAGCAAACAAATTTATGAAATACAATCGAAGATGTTCAAGTATTCTATGTAAAAGTGTAAAAATAGAAGGGTGTTATTGCAATCCGCACGGTATATAAGATTATCAGCAGTTTTTATGTATTGAATAGAACAGAGGTTATCCATCATTCAGCAACGTGATCAAAATTTAAAAAAGTTTTAATTTATATAATAGTTTTAAGGGTATTGTATACAAATCGTAAGTCTCTATTATTATCTTCTCCCTCTTGGTAAAGTAGACAGTTGTATTTACATTCCTGTAAATTATTGTTTTTAAACTGACTTTCAATGGTTTGGATGGTTTCAGTTTGATGAAGGAAAATATGGTATTGCTTGTTGTTTGATTTATTCATCCAATATAGACTATCGTAAGTAATGTAGCTTTAGTATTCATTCATTACACATAGATGTGGATTTATAATCATTAATGAACTATTGAATTATATATTATTAAATGTGAATGACGAATAATTTGAAGAAAGATACAATGTGATGAGTTAGTAATACAGTCTCATTGTGAAGATATTTATCATGACGAATAGACACCATGTAGGGAAATATTCCAAACCAAGATGAACATAAAATCACTGATAGAGTCGTAGATTCACACTACTTAAATGTTTCACGGAATATGGAAATGACCTTTGAGTGTTAGTTTTCTCCAGTCGTGTTTCCGTTAAAATCATTTCACAACGAAATCTTAACATATATTTAATTGACAGCCTTTTGTTATTTACTCTAAAATAATTATTTATTTACATGTACAAGATTTCAACACAGAATATTTGATAGTCATTCCAACCTTTATTTTGTCGAATCTCAATCCATTTTTTCGGAGATATTATGCCTGAATGAATGAGAAATCTTGTCGACTGAAACAATGAATATGCATAATATTACACATTTTCAAATAAATAATCTATTCATGATAGCACTTTTTTTCAATTTCATACACACTTACTACTTAGAACAAAGTGAACCTTAACAAAGTGTTCTATTGATGTATGAACAAATTATCTTTTATCCTTTTTACAAATGTGGATCTGATTTGAACAATCCATCGAATGACAAATTCGCAAGAATAATGTGAATATATAACTCCGCCTGTAGCTCCTCTGGAGGCTACTGCCGGTCCCAAGCCCGGGTAAAGAAGGAGGGTTGGGCATGGGGTTAGCGACCCCATCCCGTAGAAAAGCAACTCGCTAAAAAAAAGGTTAACCAGAAAACATTATTCTCTGGTCGGCGACCTATGCTCCATTGGGAGTAACAGGAGTAAGTAAGTAAGTAATGTGAATATATAATAGTTAAATATATAAGTAGGTACATAGTAGTGTTTTGTTTATTTCTTTCTTTAAACTACAAAAATAAACAATCAATCTAATCATAATCATTCACAACTTCTTCATTTGGTTGAATTCAACAAAACCTCATACTATAAACAGTACTATTCCTATCTTCATGAAGTATTTGTATTGGGCGCCATTTCACTTTTAGTTGTTTTGATGTCGTTTTATCTTTTCAATGCAAACATAATTTATTTCCAACTTCATTAATTTGTTTATTATCAACTATTCACAATCATAGTTATGTTTTCTGTGATCCAGTTTTCTTCAACCTCTTGTATGGAATAATTCATGAAGACAAATTAATGCATTAGCTAGTGATAACTACTGTCGTTATTGTTCCACGTCTTCTTATTCAGTTTTATTTTATCACAATATCATCTTTTATTCATTGTAGAAAAAGAAATTGAATCTAATTAGTGGAATCACTTCACTTCTATTCTATAACACAACTACATGCTCACCTTGATAGAAATATGTGTGATTGTATGAATGAATAAAATATGTTGTAATGTAATATGTATGTCATCTGGGACAATAGATTAGTTTTACAATGGAGACATAATATGGCTGTGATGGTTGTCCTAGTAATATGTCGTCGTGATTATAATGTGAACATTGAAACAAAATCTTAATTCCCTAAGGTGAAGTGAAACTTCAATAATATAATTTTTCAAACTAAGATCTCCACCTTGCAATGACGTGAAATGCCAATGTGGTTTAGTAGAGAGAGATAAAGTGATATGAGTATGATTTTAGATTTCATATTTTGTAAGTAAATCATTAATAATGGTTTACTCATTGTGGAATGTTTGACTTGTAGTTGATTTCGATATTGATGCTAGTGACCGATGATTTGTGTTGAATATACATTTACAAAGTTAGATTTATAATTCACTGATACTCAGTGGATCAGTTCAACATTTTATGGGACATGACATTACGAATATCGATCGTTTTAAACTTCAATTGACGTAGTTTCAAAGTAGTGATATTATAGCATTTCACATACGAATGTGTTTGTTAACATCTAATTTGGTTAAGTCCTTTTGTTTACTTGTTTAACCGACAGTCATTCGTACAACAACAACAACCTATCTATACTATTGTACCTTTATCATGTACTCTTGAGCATTGCCTACTGCCTACTCGTGTATTCATTCTGCTAGCCGTACTATTAATCACTTAATTGATTCGATGATTCATGCTTTATATATATATATATATATATATATATATATATATCTGTCCACTTTACTGTACTCGCTTACTCGCTGACTTGATCAGTTGATCTCTCGTTCGCTCATTCGACTCTCACGCTCACTCGTCTGCTTTAGGCATTACTCTTTCATGCTTGCTTAACGTGCCTGTAATTTTGAATATCTGTGTGTGGTCCAATAATAAACGCAATCAACCCTTCGTATTCGCCTTCTGATTTATACACCGTTAGGACATTATCGAGTAACGGTTATCAGGACGAACAATATTCGAAGTTTAAGGATAATATCGAATATCAATAATTATGTTTTATTTTTACTGATTGTTCAATGACCTATAGAATTCGTATTGTTTTATTCACTTATGTATGAAATGATCCAGAATCATTAGTATTCTCATATTATAAATTTTGTATGTAGATATGTTAGTGTCACAGATTCAGACAATCAATTATAAAACTAAACACAAAAATGTACAGTATTTCTTGATATAGACTAATGATAACAGTGGATTTATTCATAGATTCGATGGAAATAGAGGATGTATGTAAATGAATCCAAGGAGATTTCCTGCAAGTTATGTTACATTAGTTACAATGTGTTTATTATTACGTCGATCATGTTATGTGAGCAGAATGGTTCACAATTCTCAGATCAGTTTCTAAGACTTTTATTTCATGGTAAGGTAAGAACACTAAAATTGATTGATTCCCGGTCCCACCTTTTTCTAATGAAATCTATAAGAACCGGTGAGTGAAGATGTGAACAATACTAAGGCCTTATCGAAGTATACCAGTAGATTGGTTTTGACTTGTGGAGTGAATATTCACCGTTAATAACCTTTGCTGTATTTATTGAAGATGGAAATGTACAACGACGATTTAAACAACTCAAACTAGAATTTTGATTTATAATATTAAATATTGTTTAAGCAATTTATGAGAACCTAAAAAGGCAATATGAATTGATACTGTTCTGAATCTTTCTTATTTCTTACTTTTTTTATGATAATTAATTATATCGGTGTTACAGTAAGTGACAATTAAGAACCATGCCCACCTTGAAAGGGGGTTGTTTTTTGAAGGACTATGGATCTCGTGTACAATTCACCAAGGATTTCAGAAATTAAATGAAGATAGGTTCAGAATATTATACGCAACATATGTGGAACCCTGTTTGAAGTGGGGAATTCAGGTGGAGATCCATTGTTCTAATCATGAGTTAGATACATTAGAATGAATTCAACGTGTGTTATGTCTTTCCGATCTTCCGGATGAACGTGCATTGCAATACTTTAACTCACTCTCTTCATCTCAACATAGAATAAAATGTTACGCAACATTAAGGTGCCTCGGTAGTAATATAACTTATTTATCTCCAGCTTAAACAGATCTTTTGAAAGCCCGTTTCCTGAGAGTTACGAAACCTAGATCCAATTGTTTATGTATGAAGTTATGCTTCTCGTGGTGTGTTTTGGATTATTAGAATTCTCTGTGAGAGTAATTAATATCAACACTGGTTAACATATTTATTCATAAAGTGTTGAACTGATCCAGTGAGTATCAGTGAACTATAACTCAAACTTTTTAAATGTATATTCAACACAAATCATTGGTCACTAGCAACAATATTGAAATCAACTACAAGTCAATTATTTCACAATAAGGAAACCATTATTTATGCTATACTTACACAATATGAAATCCAAAATCATACTCATATCTCACACTCTCTCTATACTCAACCATACTGACATTTGATGACATTGAAAGGTGGAAATCATAGTTTGAAAAATTGTATTACTAAAGTTTTACTTCACCTTAGGGAATTAAGATTTTGTTTCAATGTTCACATTATAGTCACGACGACATATTACTAGGACAACCATCACAGCCATATTGCTCTGGCGCGAGACTGGTAGGTCCTGGGTTCAAATCTTGTGAGTACGGGATCGTGGATGCTCACTGCTGAGGAGTCTCACAATAGGACGAAACGGCCATCCAGTGCTTCCAGGTTTTTCATGGTGGTCTGACTACAATTGACTCATGATTTCAACTATGTATAATTATATTATTTTTTAAGCATAAAACAAACAAACTATAGAAATATTTCTTCTAATTCTTTCTTACTTACAACAAAATATCTAAATAGAAATTCTCATTTCACTGAATACTCTTATTGGTCATCATTTCAAAAACTTTTATATTCATTTATTTCATTTTTCTTTTATGTACTGTATCGATTTATGATAGAATAATGAAAAATTAATTAGATAACACTAATTAAAACAATAATTTCTATGAAACTGTGAAAATAAAGTGAACGCGCGCTCGGAGAGACACAGAGAGAGAGAGAGAGAGAGAAAAAGAGAGAGAGAGAGAGAGATGGAGATAGAGGAAAACAAGTTGAGTTGAGAAAAATGGTAGAGGAATTAAATGAAAGCAATGAAATCTATGAAGAATGTATTTGACGAAATATAAAAGATGTTTCAGAGATTAAAAAAAAAATACAAAAATATATTGGAATTCATAAGTTTATAAGTTTTCTTTAAAAGTAAAAATGAAAAAAAAATGATGATGAGAATAAAAGAAAAAAAGAAAAACGTTATTGATTAGTTTTTTAGTGTGAAAAAAGATCTCTTATCGACATGAAATAAAATAATTAATTCAATTTTATGTTTATTCTAAATGAACTGATAGTCGGTCAGTTATAATTATTGTAGAGTTTGACATAAATATTCTAATACATCTCTATGGAGTGATGAAATTAATAAGAGAACTTCCAAAGGAACTTAAGTCATATAGTAGTAATTATAATAAGAAATATTAAGCGGTTGTTTTTTTTATGAAGATTTTTAGTAATTTTTTATATATAGTTAAAATCAAACAACCCCTTATCTTATCATATGCTCACTAGTGACTGGCTCCATGAGGTATTTCCTAGAGTTCTAGTGAGAAGCACTAACCAGTGGAGTTCAACCAGGTCTGTTCGGATACATCAACTCACTGAAAACATTGGTAATTGGTTGCTCAAACTTCGTGGATTGGTTGAAGTTAGACATTAACACTGTTGGATGACAGCTCAGTGGTCTAGTGGTTAAGCGCTAACGTGTGAGACTGGTAGGTCCTGGGTTCGAATCTCGTGAGGCGGGATCGTGGATGCACACTGCTGAGGGGTCCTACAATAGGACGAAACGGCCGTCCAGTGCTTCCAGGTTTTTGATGGTGGTCTAGCTTCAAATGACTCATGATTTCAACTATATATAAGAAATATTAAGCATTGAAAATATAGTTCTAGAAGACAAAATGAAAAGGTATGTATGGAGAAATACTAGAACTAAAATAAGATAAATTAATAATGAGATTGCGTCATAGTGACAGGATGTGGATCGTGTCACTTAAAATCTTCAATCACCGGTCGACTAACATGGCTCAGACTAACAATCAGAGATGCCATAGATTGATACTACATTCCGTTTTGGTTACTTCTAACTTTGATTCAACTGACTTCTATACCAGCAAACATTCCCCTTTGATGTAATTGCTCATCAGGCTCATGTAACACATCTTCTAACCATCTCGGTCAATTAAGATTCACATATCAGTAGGCTATGAAGAGTAAAGTAAGTTGGAAGACTTGCTAATCTAAACTAATATTCGAACTAGGAAATCCACAGTTAGTGATGATGTTCGTCAATTTCAGCTTTGTTAAAAATAATACAATTGCTGGAACAAGAAGTACGATTGACACAATTAATCGAAAGTGGCTAACTATAGATCTAATGCAAACATGATGGAGTAATAGATAATTTCTGAAAATGTCTACGACAAATATCCTTAGTATCATGAAGTTATTGTTCTACAAAAGAGAAGGCTATCAAGCTGTTTTTCCAAGTATTTCGATAAGTTAGGAGTGGTTTTCATTACACCAACCGAATGGTGGACGTAGTCTAACGAATTGCCCAAAATATTATTATTACACCAGTACATGAATTAATTTTCGGAATTTTTAGTGAGACTATAATTAAAGTAGTAACACACAGATAAAGTTGGCATCCTTTGCAAAAATATACTGCTTGACTTACCTTTGTTTTGAAAACTGACATAAACCATATATTAAATAAAATCTAAATCAATTGACAAACTTTAAAAAATATCCTATTATTAGTGTAGTTTAGTTAGGAATTCTGACACCATCAAATCTTTCTGAAGTGCAAATAAATGGGTTGATATGATTAAAGTTAGTTAAATGAATTCGTTTAACTACACATACGAAACGAGCTACATCAGCGTTTTACAAGTGCACAATTCTGAAGTTACCAATACTTTCTCGTAGTCTGGAACTTCTTAGAAGTGAGCTATAACAACGTCACCTAGGATTGGCTTTACGACATTCAGGTATCACGAGAAGTCCTTAACGCTTATAACACAAAGTTATTATCTAGTGGTCCATATTTCCAAATTCAACCAGTCAGTAAACGTGGCTCAACGATCACTTAATTCCATTGGTGACAGCTTTATTATTCCCATCGATCTCACTTGGAGAACAAGGACTCATTTCAAATGAAGTCCCTAATAAACAATGATACACTAACCGAGGTCAAACCTAAATATCTACAGATGAAAATGACTTCCATAAAGCTTATCGATGGAAAAGGAATTGAGTACTTGAGAAAGAGATGAAAATAACTCAGCTGAAAACATTCTTTATTCCAAATCGTTAACTAAAGCTATACAATCGTATTTATAGTGGGTATTTTCTAGAAGAGTGATTACTGTTCATTTGATAAGAATGGAGAACAGAATAAGTAAATTTTGTGATAATAACTAATTTATAATTATGAAGAATTAGTAATCGAGACTTAACAACATGTTCTTGAATGCGGAAGATAGAAATAGGGTTATGATCTCAGTGGAATGAGGGATCGGACATATTGCTTTTGTAAACAAGTATTACGATGAAATCAGTGTACCACTAACGCCTCTGGTATAAATAAGTTCCTGGTTTGTAATCCTCTCGAACCATTTTGTTTGACTTAATGGATGACTGTGAAAGAGGATTTTGGTATGGTCAAATGATCAGTGTTTAGAAGAAGTTCAAGAGTCGAACTGTTGACAAACTTTAGTAGTCCTTTTGATAACCGAACACTGTTTTACTCGGAAATATGCATCTAGACAGCTCACTTTCTTAGAGTTACTGCCGGTCCCAAGCCCGAGAAAAGGAGGAGGGTTGGGCATGGGGTTAGCGACCCCATCCCGTAGAAAAGCTAACTCGCTAAAAAAACGCTAACCAGAAAAAAATAATTCAAACCATTTAAACTCTACCTGGGGAGTTGAAGGAATATTTATGACGTCTCATGATGAAAGCCGAAATTCTTCGGAAGTCACGAGACCGATGCACCTTCTAACAACCAGAGCAACACTCTTTATAGGTACATGGAACGTCCGGACAATGTGGGAGACAGGAAAGACCAGCCAAATAGCAATGGGAATGAGGAGATACAACTTGGCAGTACTCGGAATCAGCGAAACCCATTGGACACAAACTGGACAACAAAGGCTAGGTACAGGAGAGATGCTGCTGTACTCCGGTCACGAAGGGGAAAAAGCTCCACACACTCAGGGAGTTGCTCTAATGCTGTCCAAAGAAGCACGAAATGCACTTGTGGGATGGGAATCTCATGGACCCAGGATAATCAAAGCATCATTCAGAACAAAGAAGCAAGGGATCACAATGAACGTTATCCAATGTTATGCACCCACCAATGATAGCAACGACGTTGATAAAGATCAGTTCTACTTGAGGCTGCAATCATTTATAGAGAAGTGCTCACGAAAGGACCTCACCATCCTGATGGGAGATCTAAATGCTAAAGTTGGAGTGGACAACACAGGATATGAAGATGTAATTGGACGACATGGATTAGGAGAGAGAAATGAAAATGGGGAGAGATTTGCAAACCTATGTGCATTCAACAAATTGGCTATAGGCGGCACAATATTCCCACACAAACGCATACACAAAGCTACATGGATCTCACCGGATAAAACTACAGAGAACCAGATAGATCACATCTGTATCAACAAAAAATTCCGAAGATCAATGGAAGATGTGAGAACCCGGAGAGGAGCTGACATAGCTTCAGATCACCACCTGGTTGTGGCCAAGATGAGACTGAAGCTAAAGAAACACTGGACAACTGGACAAACAGCACTACAAAGGTTCAATACAGCCTTCCTTCGAGATATTGACAAGCTCAATGAATTCAAGATAACTCTCAACAACAGATTCCAAGCTCTACAGGATCTACTGAAAGAACAAGAAACTACTTTGGAGGACAACTGGAAAGGGATAAAAGAAGCACTAACTTCAACGTGTCAGGAGGTTCTTGGTCCTAAGAAGCATCATCACAAGGAATGGATCTCTATGGGAACCCTGGACAAAATTCAAGAAAGGAAGAACAAGAAACTAGCAATTAACAACAGCCGAACACGAGCAGAGAAAGTCAAAGCACAAGCAGACTACGCAGAAGCAAACAAGGAAGTGAAGAAAAGCATTAAAGCCGACAAGCAGAAATACATGGGAGAACTAGCAACGACGGCGGAAAAAGCTGCGAGAGAAGGGAATATGAAATAACTATATGATACAACGAAGAAATTGGCAGGGAGATATAGCAAACCAGAGAGACCAGTCAAGGACAAAGAAGGAAAGACAATCACTGAGATTCAAGAACAGGGGAAAAGATGGGCAGAATACTTCGAGGAATTGCTGAATAGACCAGCCCCATTGAATCCACCAAACATCGAAGCAGCCCACACTGACCTTCCAATAGATGTCACTCCACCAACGATCGAAGAAGTCAAGATGGCCATCAGACAAATCAAAAGTGGGAAGGCGGCAGGACCTGACAATATACCAGCAGAAGCACTGAAGTCAGACATTGAAATAACTGCAAACATGCTTCACCTTCTATTCAAGAAGATTTGGGAAGAGGAACAAGTGCCAACGGACTGGAAAGAAGGATATCTCATCAAGATACCAAAGAAAGGAGATCTGAGCAAATGTGATAACTACAGAGGCATCAGTTTGTTATCAGTACCAGGAAAAGTTTTCAACAGAGTGCTGCTGAATCGGATGAAAGACGCAGTAGACGCCGAACTTAGGGATCAACAGGCTGGATTCCGTAAGGATTGGTCGTGCACAGAATGGATTGCGACACTACGGATCATCGTAGAACAATCAGTTGTGTGGAACTCATCACTATACGTCAACTTCATTGACTATGAGAAGGCGTTTGACAGCGTGGACAGGAGAACATTATGGAAACTTCTTCGACACTATGGAGTTCCTGAAAAGATTGTCAACATTATCCAAAACTCATACGATGGACTACAGTGCAAAGTGGTGCATGGAGGACAGCTGACAGATGCATTTCCAGTAAGGATCGGAGTCAGACAAGGCTGTCTACTCTCCCCATTCCTCTTCCTTCTAGTGATTGACTGGATTATGAAAATTTCGACATCTGAAGGGAAGAGAGATAGCGCGGTATACAATGGACTTCTCAGAATCAATTAGAAGATTTGGACTTCGCAGATGACCTAGCCCTCCTCTCTCATACACACGAACAAATGCAGATGAAGACAGCAAATGTAGCAGCAGCCTCCGCATCGATGGGCCTCCACATTCACAAAGGAAAAAGCAAGATTCTCAAATGCAACACGGAGAACACCAACCCAATCACACTTGATGGCGAAACTCTGGAAGAGGTGGAAACATTCAAGTACCTGGGAAGCATCGTTGATAAACAAGGAGGATCGGATGCAGATGTAAAGGCAAGGATTGGCAAAGCAAGGACAGCGTTTCCACAATTGAAGAACATATGGAACTCAAAACAACTCTCAACCAATTTCAAGTTCAGAATCTTTAATACGAATGTCAAGGCAGTCCTACTGTATGTAGCTGAAACGTGGAAAACTACTACATCCATTGTCAAGAAGGTACAAGTATTTATAAACAGTTGTCTACGCAAAATACTCAACATTCATTGGCCGGATACTATAAGCAACAGCATTTTATGGGAGAAGACAAACCAGCTTCCAGCTGAAGAGGAAACTTAGGATGAACAATGCTGGTGAGCGGCCTATGCTCCTCGACGAGGGGTAACAGGCGTAAGTAGTAAAGTAAAGTTGTGTTATCGGAGCTGAAAATCAATTTTTACCATGTCATATTATTATTATTATTAATAATATTAATAATTCATTATTATTGTTTATTTATCTTGACTAAAATCATTTTTATATTAACTAAGTCTTTATTCTTTATAACATAAATTTTATCACTGATTTTTCGCTTTTATTAGGAAACTTTTTTGGGAAAAAAAACACACAAACATTGAAACATCAGACAGTATCCTTTTTACTCACATAGTTTATTTCTGTTTCTATAGTTTTTTATTGGTGTTTTTACAACTCTTTTCTCTGTTATATTAAATAAGTGGCTATCAGAACTCAGTAGCTAAGTGGATAACGAAATGGCATTTGCAGAGAACGGCATCTGCGTTCGAGTCCTAGAGTGAACATAATGAAAGTTAAATATAAGTTTCATAATTTTTACATGATTGAAATTACAATATTATTTGACGCTTTTATTATATTCCTTCAAAGGAATACGAGTTGGTTAAACTTTAATAAATTAAAAGTTTGATCTTGTGTCAACATAATTAATAAGGTCAAAACTTTTTTTATCAGTATAAGATTGTGGAGAGTGTTGAGTTTAAAGTGATATCATGGATGGATCAATATTTGACCATCATTGAAAACCTGGAAGCACTGGACGACCGTTTCGGATAAATAAATAAATTATGAGAGGAAAAGTTCTAGAACATTTAAATAGTGATTAGATCTTATAGAGTTAACAATTATTCAATGGTTGTATAGTGAAGTAACTGAAAATAGATTAATACTAATAAAGAAAGTTATGAATTGAAATCAGTCAATTATGAATTAAAGAATAATGACAATGATGTAATCAAACTTTAGAAAAGGTTAAAATAATAAATGGTGCAATAAAAAAGATGTAATGTTGCCAACGGGAAGAGAAATCTATTACTGCTTCTTTTTGGATTCGTAGATCTGGTTTTAGACATTTGGTAGGTATGGCTTCGGCGAATTTCAGAAGATTGGAATTTGATTGTTTATTAATCACCTTGAATAACTTCAATATATCCACTTGATTTCCTATATCAAGGAGATATCTTTAGGTAGTATTACTGAATTCTTGTAATCCACTTGACCTTAGACACTTTTTTGGAATATATTCTTTAAATCGAACGGAGGCTCTTCTTTCTGTTCTACTAATTTAACTTCTTTGGTAGATACGCTATTGGAATCGTCTCTACATCATGACACACATATTCATCTCTAACTACCCTCGTATTTATAAGTATGTCAATATTATAGGTTGTAAGTAGTTGATGAGAACCTAACGAAATAAAATGAATTCATATTATTCTACACTAATAAACTCATCTATTGATACTATAAAAAGAAAATCACTTTAACAAAGGTAGATAAGCAATAGTTACTCATTCAAACGGTATTCAGTGCTGGAAGAATACTATAAAAAAAGAAAAAATATAGTAATAATAAAAGTTAAATGTATCACTGAAATACTATATGATTGAAATCATGAATCAATTAAAGATAGACTACCATGGAAAACCTGGAAGCACTGGACGGCCGTTTCGACCTATTGTTGGACTCCTCAGCAGTGCACATCCACGATCTCGTCTCGTGAGATTCCAACCCAGGACCTATCAGTCTCGCACGTGAGCGCTTAACCTCTAGACCACTGAGCCAGCCGGCATCCAACGGTGTTATTGCCTAACTTTGACCTTTCTATGAAGTTGATCATGGATCGTGGATGCGCTCTGCTGAGGAGTACCACAATAAGATTATAATAATATATACATTCTAAAACGGTCGTCCAGCGCTTCCAGGTTTTCCATAGTGGTCTAGCTTCAATTGACTCATGATTTCAACTATAAAATTACTGAAATCTCCACAAAAGCCCCTTCTGATAAATGAAATAGTTTATCTAATATATCTGTGCACTTGTATTATCGGTTACATTCTATATACCTCCATTATTATATATACATAGAAGTTTACGTAATCAATAGAATATAGATAGATGAACTAAAAACTCTCAAGGGTATAGAAATGAATTGATAATAGAGCCAAAACAAACAAACAAACAGACAAACAATCGTTTTAATATCAGCATATAAATTAACTAACAAGCTAATAAACAATTTTCACTATAGATTTACATAGATACATCTATGTATGTATTAACAAATTATGATAACCTGTAGTTAATTTTCAATATTCAATAATATATAAGAGTTATGATTATCATTATTAACAATGACAGTTTGTCCTTAATTCGATCTTAAATTGAAATAGAACAAGTTTATATATCTGTTATTTGTACTTATATATTCAATCCATCCTTATGTGTATATATAAGTGTACATATATATGCCAATGTAGTCAGTTACCTTAAATATATAAAATAAACATGAAAAATGAATTGTAGGTGAATATACAAGAATTCCTGTTAACGTTTTTTTAGCATCAGCGTTTTATGGGAGAGGACAAACCAGCTTCCAGCTGAAGAGGAAATTAGGAAAAGACGTTGGAAGTGGATAGGACATACATTAAGGAAATCACCAATGTGCATTACAATGCAAGCCCTAACTTAGAATCCGGAAGGGAAGCGGAAAAGAGGAAGGCCAAAGAACACATTACGTCCGGAAATAAAAGCAGATTTGAAAAGGATGAATGTTAACTAGACAGAACTGGAAAGGATTGTCCAGGACAGAGTTGGATGGAGAATGCTGGTGAGCGGCCTATGCTCCTCCACGAGGGATAACAGGTATAAGTATGTAATACAAGAATTCCTATATTATAACTCATATGGAATGTTTACTTTATATTCATATTATTACAGTCAATCTTCTTGTTTAGCATTATTTTATCGTTTAAATCATATTTCCGTTTGTATTTTATTTAGTTTTAATATTCTGTTAAAATATTTACATTATTATCATTGTAATCGGAGAACAATATTAGAAATCAAATGTTATACTGATTTATTGTTTAGCTTCGTTTTCTAGATTAGAATCTCCAATGCGAACGTCAAAACAGATCTACTGTACGGAGTCAAATGTTGGAAAACTACCACAACCATCATCAAAAAATATACAATTATTTATAAACAATTGTCCACGTAAGATACTTAATTTCTGTTTACTTGATATCATCAGCAGCAACCTATTATGGGAGAGAATAAACCAACCTCCAGATGATGAGTATATAAGGGAAAGACGTTGGATGTGAATAGCACATACTTTGGAGAAATAATCAAACTACATCATGAGGCAGGTGCTAACTTTGAGTTCTGGAGGGAAACGGAAAAGGGGAGGGCCAAAGAACACAATGCATCCGAAATCAGAAGCAGACGTGAAAAGGTTGAAAAGCAACTGTAAACGATTTTCTTAAAGAGCTTTCGATGGAGAATGATGGCCGATACTCCTCCGTAGGGGGTATCAAGCTTACGTAAGTCGTTTTCTAAGCAGTTTAATCGTAATTCTTTCATTGCTCATCTGGGTCACTTCAATTAGTACTAATATCAGATAGAAGTGAGTTACACGGATTTCTTCATGTATAACTAAAAGTTTGTTTCGTCAACTTTTAATGAAAGGGGAAGATAGTCTAGATAAATATGTAGGGAATAGTTGGACAAATCCAACTAAAAACTATGAAGGTTGACTGAAAAAGCTGTCACTCATATATAGAGGAATTTGAATAGTCAACTGATGTCTGATATAAGAGCTAATTGCAGCTACCCAGATGAGCAATAAAAAACTCACAATCAAACTGTATGGTTATAAGAACGCAACTCCATCGAAATCATTGTCTTCGGCTATAACTCTTCTCCACCAGCAATAATATTCACTGGTTGCCATTTTAAACACACTCATTGAATTTATCTGATGCGATTAGTATTACCTTAGTGGTGTGAAACGTGTGAGAATCATAAAAGTTTCAGTACCAGAATTAATGAAAAACACTATTTATCTTTGATATGACAAAAACTTATTTACTTACTTACGCCTGTTACTCTCAATGGAGCATAGGCCACCGACCAGCATTCTTCAACCCATTCTGTCCTGGGCCTTCCTTTCTATTTCCATCCAGCTTTTGTTTATTATTCTCATTTCTGTCTCCATTTCTCGGCGTAGTGTGTTCTTTGACCTTCCTCTTTCCCTTTGGCCTACAGGATTCCATGTGAGGGCTTGTCTTATGACGCCCGTAGCCCCTCCGAAGGCTACTGCCGGTTTCAAACCCGGATTATGGAGGAGGGTTGGGCATGGGGTTAGCGACCCCATCCCATAGAAATCTAACTCGCGAAAAAAACGCTAATCAGATTTGACAAAAAGTTAAGTGTTTAATATGATGATGACGACAGCTATCATACTCATCTTCGTTTTTCTGTCTGAATTTTTAACAACAAATAATAGTTTTTATTCTAAAGATTTTATTTCTAGAGTTAACGTTCATGAATATGAAGGAAGAACAATACAGGAACCTAATAAGAGAAATAGATAGCAAGAAAAACACATGACGGCGAAGAAAAATGAAAAACGCTTCAGAAAATTGTTTATCACCAACACACAAAGGCCTTTAGGTTTTATTGATAAATAGATTTTTTGTTATATCCCAATGAGTAGAAAAATTGTATTTCTGACGTTTCGTAACCTAATGTAAGCCACTTCTTCAGAATAAATAAATAAAAATTCTCTTTATTCTGAATAAGTGGCTTAGAATTTTTCTACTCGTTAGGATATAACAAAATTATATTTAATATTGACTCTTTACTCAATGCTCAATTTACTTGAAACTATCAAGTTAAACCTTGACACTAATACCTACAAACTTTAAATCATATGCTTTATGTTGATCTTAAATTTCTAGTAACAACATACACTAAGTTTGCTAACAGTTTATTTACCTTGCTCTTATTATTTATGGTTGTTATAACCTGAAGTGTACTTTCGATTAATCCGGTCCTGTTCTTTGTTTATTCATCAACTCATCTTACCTTATAGAGATAGTTGAATGAATGAAACCTCTATGATCTCATTATTGTATCTTCAAACACTTTAAATTGGGATTAGATTCATGTAAGGGTAAAGAAATTACTTAAATAAGTAGCTTTGTGTTATGTCCTATGACCTATCAGAATACCGACTTCTATGACATTGTCTATATGCTAAACCAATGATATGTCAAACAGAACTAGCAACCTTGAGTCAACTCTGAAGACCAAAGAACACACTATGCCGGAAATTGGACGCAGACATCAAAATAATGTATAGTAACTGGAAACAACTGGAAATGATTGCTCAATACAGAGTTTGATGGAGAATGGTTGTGGGCGGCTTATTCTCTTCTGGGATGGGTAACAGTTGTAAATAAGTAGTGATACCAATTTAATACATTGTAGGTGAGTTATTGACTGGGATTAGATTTTGATTGACTCCTTGAATTATGGCTACATATTAGAATACCCAACTGGGAATTAATCTGCAGTGGATTGGTTGAAGTTAGACATCAACACTATCGGATGCCGGCTCAGTGGTCTAGTGGTTAAGCGCTCTGACGCGGGACTGGTAGGTCCTAGTTTCGAATCTCACGAGGCGGGATCGTGGATGTTCACTGCTGAGGGTCCCAAAATAGGACGAAACGGCCATCAAGTGCTTCCAGGTTTTCCATGGTGGTCCAGTTTCAATTGACTCATGATTTTAGCTATGAAAAATAATCTGCAGTAATTATTTTATGAAATTTTAACTTAATTAAAAAGTAATTTTCATTGTGACACATTATGGTCACAAGAACTAACTTATTGTTCGATTATGATTGTGTATATGGTATAGCGAGCAATAACTAGACCGATTGAATTGAGAAAAACATATGAGATTGACTTTTTTCTCCAATCGTCTGTATTAGGTAATCGGATATTGAGAGGGAGTAATTATATCGCTTGTCAATTGGTTATAAATTTTGGTTATAGACCCTTAATTGTATGAAATTGTGAGTATATGTTCACATAGTAAGTCATTGATAAGCTGACGTTAAATACTATTCAGTTCAGTTTGCGTGGATCTAAATGTTAATCGAACTGTAAATAAATCGTGTTAAAAGTGGTGCATTCATAAACCATTTTGATTCATTTCGAAGGTCAGATAAAACCTTATGTATTCATCTTCGTATTCTTACTTGCGTTGTTTGATTAGGGTTTCCAATACAAAGTACGATGATAGTTAAGCAACCTGTTGACATAGAAGTATCGCTGAAGATTTCTAAACTATGACAAATCAACTGCTTCTATTTTTTGTTACTAGTTCCTCACATTGATTAATCATTAGAAGTAATGATCTTGAGTAATCTAGATTTACAGTTTACTAACTGTGCAAGCAATTTGTTGTGTTATTGTCGGCTTAATTTTTTTATTGCGTGAGAGAACTCTAAAACTATCAACTTAATTCATTAAGAATGTCTCTTACCATTTGACTTGGGTCTTTTTTATTCTAAGTGCTTTAATGTACAAATTGTGAATACAACTGCATTACTGCTGGTTTTTCGATTAATTATGAATTTAATCGATGTCACTTCATGTAACTAGAATCATTATAATAGTTGAATTCATGAGTCTATGAAAGCTAGAACACCATTGAAAACCTGATGTTCTGGATGACCGTTTCGTCCTAGTGTGAGACTCCTAAGCAGTACGAATCCACAATCGCGTACGCGGGATTTGAATCCAGGACCTCCGGTCTCGTTATAACAATGAACTTTATAATTCAACAACCAATGTACACGATAATTAATCTTGGAAGGTAAAGGTATTTCATACCAATTATGTATTTTAATGCAAAAGACTAAAACATTTTAAATGTTCAAACTCATTAAAACATTTGATACATTGCTGAATAAAGGTGGGATGAAAATATATTCAGAATACGATGAATTCACCATAAATCATTAGTCAATTACCAACAAAACGTTAGTAAATTGGAAATAACTCAGCTTATTATTCTGCAGCTGAAAAGAGAAGGCAACAAATTACAATGAACTCATTGTATTCTGGATATACTGTCGTACTTGTTTCTTTTATTTTTAAATTTATGAATTGAATGTACTGTATGACATGGTTACTTTGATCAGTAATGAAGAAGTCGATACCAGAAAGATCAACTAGTAATGACTTATCTCTTAGATGACAACACCATTTACAGCAATTAAGACTTGATGTGTGACCAATAAGTCAGTGACAATCTATTCGTGTCTTCATGTATTTTCTTTTATTGGACAAGAATTCAATTAGTGTATGTATCACAGCTTTTACCTATTGAAAGGAAACTTATTAGCAGACAAACACAACAGCTAACCAAAAATACATTACTTTTAATCCTCTACCGTATAGTTAATCTGTTAAATTTTGTCAAGTCAACTTATTTTGCTATTTTGTATTGATCGACTTCTGAGTATTGACTAATGTCACGTATGTCTAGTCCTTTGGTGCTGATCTAATTCTGACAATAAAGTTACGATGTAGCCATTATCCAAAGTGACTTTATATCATGTACATGATGTTTTGATGTTAGATGACTGGAATCCCTACATCTGAGTTTTATACTACTTTACAACAGGGAACGTCTCAATCCCATTAAGAGTACCAGCTTTTTTTAAGATTATATGTACGGTTCACTAATGAACACCAACTAGCTCTAAATCTGGATTGAGGATTTCCCGCAGACTAACTTCAATAACCTAATATTTTACTGATTATACAGCTTTAATATTTAACAGAAAAAATCATCAATGCGATATGTAAACCACCATTCTCTGTATCATTTATCTTTGACTGAATGTAAAATGAATAATGAGATCACAGTATATACCACCAAATTAATTACCCGTGCAGCCTGTTTGAATACCTGGGCTACCTGTTCCTGCCATTTAGGTATTTCAACAACTTTTCTGTTTCCTTATTTGTTTTAACAGATCATTATGTCAAGTAATTAAACCTATTCGGGTGTGTTTGTGGAAAGTTTACAACCTTACGCTGTACTAGTTACAACAATTTAAAATCAGTGACATCGTGATGACTAGTAATATGCATTGAAAAGAATGAATATTATTCAGATACCGACTTTTGAAATGCTAATATCTAACTGGCGACAGCTCGATACTTATCGTCAATATCGATCAGGAAATGAGAAACTAAAGCTCTCTGAAATAGTTTGTGCTGAGTATTCTATATTGTACCAAAATATAATACTGAACAAAGCTGATAATTATGACTATAGTAAACCTTAATAAAAAACTAAAGAGTAGTTTTATTTACTGAATTATTTTGATAGAGTTCAGAAGGAGTCCCACAATAGAATGAGTTGACCGTCTGGTGCTTCCAGGTTTTCGATGGTGGTCTGGCTTCAAATGACTCATGATTTCAACTATGTATAATTATTATATAATTTTAATGATTTTTATTGAATGTTATTTCACTGTCTATTTTTCCCAAGTCATTTACCTACTTCCTGTTATGAAACACTGATTCAAGCCTTTATTATTCTTATCACAAGTAGTACACCTATCAACAAACTATGAATATGTATATTTTATTTATAACGTTTATTTATGTTATCTATTCTACTGCTATCACTGTCTCATAAACTACCTTAAATGGTTTAATATTTATATTTATGCCTATGTATTTTATTATATATTAAAGGATGATAACGATTAAATTGGCAACGATATTATTCGCTTACATGTTTATTGTTTCGACTCATCAATATGGGAACATTTTGGTATATAATTCATATCAGTTTAAATTATATCATTATTGTATCATCAAAGTGACTAAGAAATATACTAATCAGATGATTACAAATTGTTACTCATTAACTATTCAATGTCACTGGAAAATTCTATTTGATTGGAAAGTACAATATGGTAATTTCATAAGTACACTATGTGACTATTTGCGGAGTGCATTTCAACAATGAGAGAAATGCTTATGTACTTTCTAATGGTATCGTAATTTTCTGAGATGGATAACTTGATTGTGAAGGTCTGAACAACATAATCTGCTCTTGGATTCATTTTATACATCTATGAGTCCATTCTAACATACTAACATTTTCGAAAAATTTCTTCAAAAATTTCTTATTTACCTAAAATCTGTGAACATCATGTTCATATTTGCTTATTGTATTTACGGTTGAATTCACGAGTCAATTGAAGCTAGACCACCATGGGAAATCTGGAAGCACTGGACGACCGTTTTGTTTTAGTATGAGACTTCTCAGCAGTGCGCATCCATGATCCTACTCGTGAGGTTCTAACCCAGAACCTATCGGTCTCACGCGTACACTTCTAGGTTTTCTATGGTAGTATAGCTTCGCTTGACTCATAAATTGAATTATAAAATTACTGAAATCTCCACAAAAGCCCCTTCTGATTATTATATTTAATTAATTGAATTACAAATCGTAAATTTTAATAAACTTTACTTATAGTCAATTCAGTAGTACCATTTAATTTGTATTCATTAATTAGAATGAATTTTTCCTCAAAAACATCGATTTCATATTTTCAGAATGGGTTTTTTGTGGAGATTTCAGTATTTTTCATAGTTGAAAGCGTGAGTCAATTGAAGCTAGTCCACTAGGGTAAACCTGGAATCACTGGACGGCCGTTTTTTGTGCATCCAGT